>NW_027590626.1:0-210000 GCF_964213995.1 Mustelus asterias
CAGGGGGGGGCCCTGGGGTGTGTGTCAGTGTTTACACGGGGGGAGACCCTGGGGAGTGTGTCAGTATTTACAGGGGAGGGACCCTGGGGAGTGTGTCAGTATTTACAGGGGGGGCCCTGGGGTGTGTGTCAGTGTTTACACGGGGGGGGGGGAACCTGGGGAGTGTGTCAGTATTTACACGGGGTGGGGGGCGGGGACCCTGGGGAGTGTGTCAGTATTTACAGGGGGGGACCCTGGGGAGTATGTCAGTATTTACAGGGGGGGGAGACCCTGGGGAGTGTGTCAGTATTTACACGGGGGGGGAACCTGGGGAGTGTGTCAGTATTTACACGGGGGGGGACCCTGGGGAGTGTGTCAGTATTTACAGGGGGGGGACCCTGGGGAGTGTGTCAGTGTTTACACGGGGGGGGGGGGACCCTGGGGAGTGTGTCAGTGTTTACACGGGGTGAACCTGGGGAGTGTGTCAGTGTTTACAGGGGGGGAACCTGGGGAGTGTGTCATTGTTTACAGGGCGGGGAGACCCTGGGGAGTGTGTCAGTATTTACAAGGTGTCCCGGGGAGTGTGTCAGTATTTACGGGGGGGGGGGGGGGGGGGGGGGACCCTGGGGAGTGTGTCAGTGTTTACACGGGGGGAGACCCTGGGGAGTGTGTCAGTATTTACAGGGGGGGACCCTGGGGAGTGTGTCAGTATTTACAGGGGGGGGACCCTGGGGAGTGTGTCAGTGTTTACAGGGGGGGACCCTGGGGAGTGTGTCAGTATTTACAGGGGGGGGGACCCTGGGGAGTGTGTCAGTATTTACAGGGGACCCTGAGGAGTGTGTCAGTATTTACAGGGGGGGGGACCCTGGGGAGTGTGTCAGTATTTACAGGGGGGGGGGGACCCTGGGGAGTGTGTCAGTATTTACAGGGAGGGGGACCCTGGGGAGTGTGTCAGTATTTACAGGGGGGGACCCTGGGGAGTGTGTCAGTATTTACAGGGGGGGAACCTGGGGAGTGTGTCAGTATTTACAGGGGACCCTGGGGAGTGTGTCAGTATTTACAGGGGGGGGGACCCTGGGGAGTGTGTCAGTATTTACAGGGGGGGACCCTGGGGAGTGTGTCAGTATTTACAGGGGGGGAACCTGGGGAGTGTGTCAGTATTTACAGGGGACCCTGGGGAGTGTGTCAGTATTTACAGGGGGGGGGACCCTGGGGAGTGTGTCAGTATTTACAGGGGACCCTGGGGAGTGTGTCAGTATTTACAGGGGACCCTGGGGAGTGTGTCAGTATTTACAGGGGGGGACCCTGGGGAGTGTGTCAGTATTTACAGGGGACCCTGGGGAGTGTGTCAGTATTTACACGGGGGGGGGGGACCCTGGGGAGTGTGTCAGTATTTACAGGGGGGGACCCTGGGGAGTGTGTCAGTATTTACAGGGGGGGGCCCTGGGGAGTGTGTCAGTGTTTACACGGGGGGAGACCCTGGGGAGTGTGTCAGTATTTACACGGGGGGGGGACCCTGGGGAGTGTGTCAGTATTTACAGGGGAGGGACCCTGGGGAGTGTGTCAGTATTTACAGGGGAGGGACCCTGGGGAGTGTGTCAGTATTTACAGGGGAGGGACCCTGGGGAGTGTGTCAGTATTTCCAGGGCGGGGCCCTGGGGTGTGTGTCAGTGTTTACACGGGGGGGGGGGGGGGGGGACCCTGGGGAGTGTGTCAGTATTTACACGGGGTGGGGGGGGGGGACCCTGGGGAGTGTGTCAGTATTTACAGGGGGGGACCCTGGGGAGTGTGTCAGTATTTACAGGGGGGGGGCCCTGGGGAGTGTGTCAGTATTTACAGGGGACCCTGGGGAGTGTGTCAGTATTTACAGGGGGGGGCCCTGGGGTGTGTGTCAGTGTTTACACGGGGGGAGACCCTGGGGAGTGTGTCTGTATTTACAGGGGGGGGCCCTGGGGTGTGTGTCAGTGTTTACACGGGGGGAGACCCTGGGGAGTGTGTCAGTATTTACAGGGGGGGGGGCCGTGGGGTGTGTGTCAGTGTTTACACGGGGGGAGACCCTGGGGAGTGTGTCTGTATTTACAGGGGGGGGCCCTGGGGTGTGTGTCAGTGTTTACACGGGGGGAGACCCTGGGGAGTGTGTCAGTATTTACAGGGGGGGGGCCGTGGGGTGTGTGTCAGTGTTTACACGGGGGGGGGCCCTGGGGAGTGTGTCAGTGTTTACACGGGGGGAGACCCTGGGGAGTGTGTCAGTATTTACAGGGGGGGGGCCGTGGGGTGTGTGTCAGTGTTTACACGGGGGGAGACC
Organism: Mustelus asterias; assembly: GCF_964213995.1. NCBI lineage: Eukaryota > Metazoa > Chordata > Chondrichthyes > Carcharhiniformes > Triakidae > Mustelus > Mustelus asterias. Next base: position 2,285 of record NW_027590626.1, read on the forward strand.
CTTGGGAGTGTGTCAGTGTTTACACGGGGGGAGACCCTGGGGAGTGTGTCAGTATTTACACGGGGGGAACCTGGGGAGTGTGTCAGTATTTACAGGGGGGAGACCCTGGGGAGTGTGTCAGTATTTACAGGGGGGGACCCTGGGGAGTGGGTCAGTGTTTACAGGGGGGGGGGACCCTGGGGAGTGTGTCAGTATTTACACGGGGGGGGAACCTGGGGAGTGTGTCAGTATTTACACGGGGGGGGACCCTGGGGAGTGTGTCAGTATTTACAGGGGGGGGACCCTGGGGAGTGTGTCAGTGTTTACACGGGGGGGGGACCCTGGGGAGTGTGTCAGTGTTTACACGGGGTGAACCTGGGGAGTGTGTCAGTGTTTACAGGGGGGGAACCTGGGGAGTGTGTCATTGTTTACAGGGCGGGGAGACCCTGGGGAGTGTGTCAGTATTTACAAGGTGTCCCGGGGAGTGTGTCAGTATTTACGGGGGGGGGGGGGGGACCCTGGGGAGTGTGTCAGTGTTTACACGGGGGGAGACCCTGGGGAGTGTGTCAGTATTTACAGGGGGGGACCCTGGGGAGTGTGTCAGTATTTACAGGGGGGGGACCCTGGGGAGTGTGTCAGTGTTTACAGGGGGGGACCCTGGGGAGTGTGTCAGTATTTACAGGGGGGACGACCCTGGGGAGTGTGTCAGTATTTACAGGGGACCCTGGGGAGTGTGTCAGTATTTACAGGGGGGGGGACCCTGGGGAGTGTGTCAGTATTTACAAGGGGGGGGACCCTGGGGAGTGTGTCAGTATTTACAGGGGGGGACCCTGGGGAGTGTGTCAGTATTTACAGGGGGGGACCCTGGGGAGTGTGTCAGTATTTACAGGGGGGGAACCTGGGGAGTGTGTCAGTATTTACAGGGGACCCTGGGGAGTGTGTCAGTATTTACAGGGGGGGGGACCCTGGGGAGTGTGTCAGTATTTACAGGGGGGGACCCTGGGGAGTGTGTCAGTATTTACAGGGGGGGAACCTGGGGAGTGTGTCAGTATTTACAGGGGACCCTGGGGAGTGTGTCAGTATTTACAGGGGGGGGGACCCTGGGGAGTGTGTCAGTATTTACAGGGGACCCTGGGGAGTGTGTCAGTATTTACAGGGGACCCTGGGGAGTGTGTCAGTATTTACAGGGGGGGACCCTGGGGAGTGTGTCAGTATTTACAGGGGACCCTGGGGAGTGTGTCAGTATTTACACGGGGGGGGGGGACCCTGGGGAGTGTGTCAGTATTTACAGGGGGGGACCCTGGGGAGTGTGTCAGTATTTACAGGGGGGGGCCCTGGGGAGTGTGTCAGTGTTTACACGGGGGGAGACCCTGGGGAGTGTGTCAGTATTTACAGGGGGGGACCCTGGGGAGTGTGTCAGTATTTACAGGGGACCCTGGGGAGTGTGTCAGTATTTACACGGGGGGGGGGGACCCTGGGGAGTGTGTCAGTATTTACAGGGGGGGACCCTGGGGAGTGTGTCAGTATTTACAGGGGGGGGCCCTGGGGAGTGTGTCAGTGTTTACACGGGGGGAGACCCTGGGGAGTGTGTCAGTATTTACACGGGGGGGGGACCCTGGGGAGTGTGTCAGTATTTACAGGGGAGGGACCCTGGGGAGTGTGTCAGTATTTACAGGGGGGGGCCCTGGGGTGTGTGTCAGTGTTTACACGGGGGGGGGGGGGGGGGGGAGGGGACCCTGGGGAGTGTGTCAGTATTTACACGGGGTGGGGGGGGGGGACCCTGGGGAGTGTGTCAGTATTTACAGGGGGGGACCCTGGGGAGTGTGTCAGTATTTACAGGGGGGGGGGCCCTGGGGTGTGTGTCAGTGTTTACACGGGGGGAGACCCTGGGGAGTGTGTCAGTATTTACAGGGGAGGGACCCTGGGGAGTGTGTCAGTATTTACAGGGGACCCTGGGGAGTGTGTCAGTATTTACAGGGGGGGGCCCTGGGGTGTGTGTCAGTGTTTACACGGGGGGAGACCCTGGGGAGTGTGTCTGTATTTACAGGGGGGGGCCCTGGGGTGTGTGTCAGTGTTTACACGGGGGGAGACCCTGGGGAGTGTGTCAGTATTTACAGGGGGGGGGCCGTGGGGTGTGTGTCAGTGTTTACACGGGGGGAGACCCTGGGGAGTGTGTCTGTATTTACAGGAGGGGGCCCTGGGGTGTGTGTCAGTGTTTACACGGGGGGAGACCCTGGGGAGTGTGTCAGTATTTACAGGGGGGGGGCCGTGGGGTGTGTGTCAGTGTTTACACGGGGGGGGGCCCTGGGGAGTGTGTCAGTGTTTACACGGGGGGGAGACCCTGGGGAGTGTGTCAGTATTTACAGGGGGGGGGCCGTGGGGTGTGTGTCAGTGTTTACACGGGGGGAGACCCTTGGGAGTGTGTCAGTGTTTACACGGGGGGAGACCCTGGGGAGTGTGTCAGTATTTACACGGGGGGAACCTGGGGAGTGTGTCAGTATTTACAGGGGGGAGACCCTGGGGAGTGTGTCAGTATTTACAGGGGGGGACCCTGGGGAGTGGGTCAGTGTTTACAGAGGGGGGGGACCCTGGGGAGTGTGTCAGTATTTACACGGGGGGGGGAACCTGGGGAGTGTGTCAGTATTTACACGGGGGGGGACCCTGGGGAGTGTGTCAGTATTTACAGGGGGGGGACCCTGGGGAGTGTGTCAGTGTTTACACGGGGGGGGGGGACCCTGGGGACTGTGTCAGTGTTTACAGGGGGGGACCCTGGGGAGTGTGTCAGTATTTACAGGGGGGGGGACCCTGGGGAGTGTGTCAGTATTTACAGGGGACCCTGGGGAGTGTGTCAGTATTTACAGGGGGGGGGACCCTGGGGAGTGTGTCAGTATTTACAAGGGGGGGGACCCTGGGGAGTGTGTCAGTATTTACAGGGGGGGACCCTGGGGAGTGTGTCAGTATTTACAGGGGGGGACCCTGGGGAGTGTGTCAGTATTTACAGGGGGGGAACCTGGGGAGTGTGTCAGTATTTACAGGGGACCCTGGGGAGTGTGTCAGTATTTACAGGGGGGGGGACCCTGGGGAGTGTGTCAGTATTTACAGGGGGGGACCCTGGGGAGTGTGTCAGTATTTACAGGGGGGGAACCTGGGGAGTGTGTCAGTATTTACAGGGGACCCTGGGGAGTGTGTCAGTATTTACAGGGGGGGGGACCCTGGGGAGTGTGTCAGTATTTACAGGGGACCCTGGGGAGTGTGTCAGTATTTACAGGGGACCCTGGGGAGTGTGTCAGTATTTACAGGGGGGGACCCTGGGGAGTGTGTCAGTATATACAGGGGACCCTGGGGAGTGTGTCAGTATTTACACGGGGGGGGGGGGGACCCTGGGGAGTGTGTCAGTATTTACAGGGGGGGACCCTGGGGAGTGTGTCAGTATTTACAGGGGGGGGCCCTGGGGAGTGTGTCAGTGTTTACACGGGGGGAGACCCTGGGGAGTGTGTCAGTATTTACAGGGGGGGACCCTGGGGAGTGTGTCAGTATTTACAGGGGACCCTGGGGAATGTGTCAGTATTTACACGGGGGGGGGGGACCCTGGGGAGTGTGTCAGTATTTACAGGGGGGGACCCTGGGGAGTGTGTCAGTATTTACAGGGGGGGGCCCTGGGGAGTGTGTCAGTGTTTACACGGGGGGAGACCCTGGGGAGTGTGTCAGTATTTACACGGGGGGGGGACCCTGGGGAGTGTGTCAGTATTTACAGGGGAGGGACCCTGGGGAGTGTGTCAGTATTTACAGGGGGGGGCCCTGGGGTGTGTGTCAGTGTTTACACGGGGGGGGGCGGGGGGGGGACCCTGGGGAGTGTGTCAGTATTTACACGGGGTGGGGGGGGGGGGACCCTGGGGAGTGTGTCAGTATTTACAGGGGGGACCCTGGGGAGTGTGTCAGTATTTACAGGGGGGGGGGCCCTGGGGTGTGTGTCAGTGTTTACACGGGGGGAGACCCTGGGGAGTGTGTCAGTATTTACAGGGGAGGGACCCTGGGGAGTGTGTCAGTATTTACAGGGGACCCTGGGGAGTGTGTCAGTATTTACAGGGGGGGGCCCTGGGGTGTGTGTCAGTGTTTACACGGGGGGAGACCCTGGGGAGTGTGTCTGTATTTACAGGGGGGGGCCCTGGGGTGTGTGTCAGTGTTTACACGGGGGGAGACCCTGGGGAGTGTGTCAGTATTTACAGGGGGGGGGCCGTGGGGTGTGTGTCAGTGTTTACACGGGGGGAGACCCTGGGGAGTGTGTCTGTATTTACAGGGGGGGGCCCTGGGGTGTGTGTCAGTGTTTACACGGGGGGAGACCCTGGGGAGTGTGTCAGTATTTACAGGGGGGGGGCCGTGGGGTGTGTGTCAGTGTTTACACGGGGGGGGGCCCTGGGGAGTGTGTCAGTGTTTACACGGGGGGGAGACCCTGGGGAGTGTGTCAGTATTTACAGGGGGGGGGCCGTGGGGTGTGTGTCAGTGTTTACACGGGGGGAGACCCTTGGGAGTGTGTCAGTGTTTACACGGGGGGAGACCCTGGGGAGTGTGTCAGTATTTACACGGGGGGAACCTGGGGAGTGTGTCAGTATTTACAGGGGGGAGACCCTGGGGAGTGTGTCAGTATTTACAGGGGGGGACCCTGGGGAGTGGGTCAGTGTTTACAGAGGGGGGGGACCCTGGGGAGTGTGTCAGTATTTACACGGGGGGGGAACCTGGGGAGTGTGTCAGTATTTACACGGGGGGGGACCCTGGGGAGTGTGTCAGTATTTACAGGGGGGGGACCCTGGGGAGTGTGTCAGTGTTTACACGGGGGGGGGGGGACCCTGGGGAGTGTGTCAGTGTTTACACGGGGTGAACCTGGGGAGTGTGTCAGTGTTTACAGGGGGGGAACCTGGGGAGTGTGTCATTGTTTACAGGGCGGGGAGACCCTGGGGAGTGTGTCAGTATTTACAAGGTGTCCCGGGGAGTGTGTCAGTATTTACGGGGGGGGGGGGGGGGGACCCTGGGGAGTGTGTCAGTGTTTACACGGGGGGAGACCCTGGGGAGTGTGTCAGTATTTACAGGGGGGGACCCTGGGGAGTGTGTCAGTATTTACAGGGGGGGGACCCTGGGGAGTGTGTCAGTGTTTACAGGGGGGGACCCTGGGGAGTGTGTCAGTATTTACAGGGGGGGGGACCCTGGGGAGTGTGTCAGTATTTACAGGGGACCCTGGGGAGTGTGTCAGTATTTACAGGGGGGGGGACCCTGGGGAGTGTGTCAGTATTTACAAGGGGGGGGACCCTGGGGAGTGTGTCAGTATTTACAGGGGGGGACCCTGGGGAGTGTGTCAGTATTTACAGGGGGGGAACCTGGGGAGTGTGTCAGTATTTACAGGGGACCCTGGGGAGTGTGTCAGTATTTACAGGGGGGGGGACCCTGGGGAGTGTGTCAGTATTTACAGGGGGGGACCCTGGGGAGTGTGTCAGTATTTACAGTGGGGGAACCTGGGGAGTGTGTCAGTATTTACAGGGGACCCTGGGGAGTGTGTCAGTATTTACAGGGGGGGGGACCCTGGGGAGTGTGTCAGTATTTACAGGGGACCCTGGGGAGTGTGTCAGTATTTACAGGGGACCCTGGGGAGTGTGTCAGTATTTACAGGGGACCCTGGGGAGTGTGTCAGTATTTACAGGGGACCCTGGGGAGTGTGTCAGTATTTACAGGGGGGGACCCTGGGGAGTGTGTCAGTATTTACAGGGGACCCTGGGGAGTGTGTCAGTATTTACACGGGGGGGGGGGGGGCCCTGGGGAGTGTGTCAGTATTTACAGGGGGGGACCCTGGGGAGTGTGTCAGTATTTACAGGGGGGGGCCCTGGGGAGTGTGTCAGTGTTTACACGGGGGGAGACCCTGGGGAGTGTGTCAGTATTTACACGGGGGGGGGACCCTGGTGAGTGTGTCAGTATTTACACGGGGTGGGGGGGGGGGACCCTGGGGAGTGTGTCAGTATTTACAGGGGGGGACCCTGGGGAGTGTGTCAGTATTTACAGGGGGGGGGCCCTGGGGTGTGTGTCAGTGTTTACACGGGGGGAGACCCTGGGGAGTGTGTCAGTATTTACAGGGGAGGGACCCTGGGGAGTGTGTCAGTATTTACAGGGGACCCTGGGGAGTGTGTCAGTATTTACAGGGGGGGGCCCTGGGGTGTGTGTCAGTGTTTACACGGGGGGAGACCCTGGGGAGTGTGTCTGTATTTACAGGGGGGGGCCCTGGGGTGTGTGTCAGTGTTTACACGGGGGGAGACCCTGGGGAGTGTGTCAGTATTTACAGGGGGGGGGACCGTGGGGTGTGTGTCAGTGTTTACACGGGGGGAGACCCTGGGGAGTGTGTCTGTATTTACAGGGGGCGGCCCTGGGGTGTGTGTCAGTGTTTACACGGGGGGAGACCCTGGGGAGTGTGTCAGTATTTACAGGGGGGGGGCCGTGGGGTGTGTGTCAGTGTTTACACGGGGGGGGGCCCTGGGGAGTGTGTCAGTGTTTACACGGGGGGAGACCCTGGGGAGTGTGTCAGTATTTACAGGGGGGGGGCCGTGGGGTGTGTGTCAGTGTTTACACGGGGGGAGACCCTTGGGAGTGTGTCAGTGTTTACACGGGGGGAGACCCTGGGGAGTGTGTCAGTATTTACACGGGGGGAACCTGGGGAGTGTGTCAGTATTTACAGGGGGGAGACCCTGGGGAGTGTGTCAGTATTTACAGGGGGGGACCCTGGGGAGTGTGTCAGTATTTACAGGGGGGGGCCCTGGGGTGTGTGTCAGTGTTTACACGGGGGGAGACCCTGGGGAGTGTGTCAGTATTTACAGGGGAGGGACCCTGGGGAGTGTGTCAGTATTTACAGGGGAGGGACCATGGGGAGTGTGTCTGTATTTACAGGGGGGGGCCCTGGGGTGTGTGTCAGTGTTTACACGGGGGGAGACCCTGGGGAGTGTGTCAGTATTTACAGGGGGGGGGGCCCTGGGGTGTGTGTCAGTGTTTACACGGGGGGGGGCCCTGGGGAGTGTGTCAGTATTTACAGGGGGGGGGCCCCTGGGGAGTGTGTCAGTATTTACAGGGGGGGACGACCCTGGGGAGTGTGTCAGTATTTACAGGGGGGGACGACCCTGGGGAGTGTGTCAGTATTTACAGGGGGGGGGGACCCTGGGGAGTGTGTCAGTATTTACAGGGGACCCTGGGGAGTGTGTCAGTATTTACAGGGGGGGGGACCCTGGGGAGTGTGTCAGTATTTACAGGGGGGGGGGGACCCTGGGGAGTGTGTCAGTATTTACAGGGGGGGGGGACCCTGGGGAGTGTGTCAGTATTTACAGGGGGGGACCCTGGGGAGTGTGTCAGTATTTACAGGGGGGGAACCTGGGGAGTGTGTCAGTATTTACAGGGGACCCTGGGGAGTGTGTCAGTATTTACAGGGGGGGGGGACCCTGGGGAGTGTGTCAGTATTTACAGGGGGGGACCCTGGAGAGTGTGTCAGTATTTACAGGGGGGGAACCTGGGGAGTGTGTCAGTATTTACAGGGGACCCTGGGGAGTGTGTCTGTATTTACAGGGGGGGGGACCCTGGGGAGTGTGTCAGTATTTACAGGGGGCCCTGGGGAGTGTGTCAGTATTTACAGGGGACGCTGGGGTGTGTGTCAGTATTTACAGGGGACCCTGGGGAGTGTGTCAGTATTTACAGGGGACCCTGGGGAGTGTGTCAGTATTTACAGGGGGGGACCCTGGGGAGTGTGTCAGTATTTACAGGGGACCCTGGGGAGTGTGTCAGTATTTACAGGGGGGGGCCCTGGGGAGTGTGTCAGTGTTTACACGGGGGGAGACCCTGGGGAGTGTGTCAGTATTTACAGGGGAGGGACCCTGGGGAGTGTGTCAGTATTTACAGGGAGGGGCCCTGGGGTGTGTGTCAGTGTTTACACGGGGGGGGGGGGGGGACCCTGAGGAGTGTGTCAGTATTTACAGGGGGGGACCCTGGGGAGTGTGTCAGTATTTACAGGGGGGGGGCCCTGGGGTGTGTGTCAGTATTTACAGGGGGGGACCCTGGGGAGTGTGTCAGTATTTACAGGGGGGGGCCCTGGGGTGTGTGTCAGTATTTACAGGGGGGGACCCTGGGGAGTGTGTCAGTATTTACAGGGGGGGACCCTGGGGAGTGTGTCAGTATTTACAGGGGAGGGACCCTGGGGAGTGTGTCAGTATTTACAGGGGGGGCCCTGGGGAGTGTGTCAGTATTTACACGGGGTGGGGGGGGGGGGGGACCCTGGGGAGTGTGTCAGTATTTACAGGGGGGGACCCTGGGGAGTGTGTCAGTATTTACAGGGGGGGGCCCTGGGGTGTGTGTCAGCGTTTACACGGGGGGAGACCCTGGGGAGTGTGTCAGTATTTACAGGGGAGGGACCCTGGGGAGTGTGTCAGTATTTACAGGGGGGGGGCCCTGGGGTGTGTGTCAGTATTTACAGGGGGGGACCCTGGGGAGTGTGTCAGTATTTACAGGGGGGGGCCCTGGGGTGTGTGTCAGTATTTACAGGGGGGGACCCTGGGGAGTGTGTCAGTATTTACAGGGGGGACCCTGGGGAGTGTGTCAGTATTTACAGGGGAGGGACCCTGGGGAGTGTGTCAGTATTTACAGGGGGGGACCCTGGGGAGTGTGTCAGTATTTACAGGGGGGGGGCCCTGGGGTGTGTGTCAGTGTTTACACGGGGGGAGACCCTGGGGAGTGTGTCAGTGTTTACACGGGGGGAGACCCTGGGGAGTGTGTCTGTATTTACAGGGGGGGGCCCTGGGGTGTGTGTCAGTGTTTACACGGGGGGAGACCCTGGGGAGTGTGTCAGTATTTACAGGGGGGGGGCCGTGGGGTGTGTGTCAGTGTTTACACGGGGGGGGGGCCCTGGGGAGTGTGTCAGTGTTTACACGGGGGGAGACCCTGGGGAGTGTGTCAGTATTTACAGGGGGGGGGCCGTGGGGTGTGTGTCAGTGTTTACACGGGGGGAGACCCTTGGGAGTGTGTCAGTGTTTACACGGGGGGAACCTGGGGAGTGTGTCAGTATTTACAGGGGGGAGACCCTGGGGAGTGTGTCAGTATTTACAGGGGGGGACCCTGGGGTGTGTGTCAGTATTTACAGGGGGGGACCCTGGGGAGTGTGTCAGTATTTACAGGGGGGGGCCCTGGGGTGTGTGTCAGTATTTACAGGGGGGGACCCTGGGGAGTGTGTCAGTATTTACAGGGGGGGACCCTGGGGAGTGTGTCAGTATTTACAGGGGAGGGACCCTGGGGAGTGTGTCAGTATTTACAGGGGGGGACCCTGGGGAGTGTGTCAGTATTTACAGGGGGGGCCCTGGGGAGTGTGTCAGTATTTACACGGGGTGGGGGGGGGGGGGACCCTGGGGAGTGTGTCAGTATTTACAGGGGGGGACCCTGGGGAGTGTGTCAGTATTTACAGGGGGAGGCCCTGGGGTGTGTGTCAGTGTTTACACGGGGGGAGACCCTGGGGAGTGTGTCAGTATTTACAGGGGAGGGACCCTGGGGAGTGTGTCAGTATTTACAGGGGGGGGTCCCTGGGGTGTGTGTCAGTATTTACAGGGGGGGACCCTGGGGAGTGTGTCAGTATTTACAGGGGGGGGCCCTGGGGTGTGTGTCAGTATTTACAGGGGGGACCCTGGGGAGTGTGTCAGTATTTACAGGGGAGGGACCCTGGGGAGTGTGTCAGTATTTACAGGGGGGGACCCTGGGGAGTGTGTCAGTATTTACGGGGGGGGGGGCCCTGGGGTGTGTGTCAGTGTTTACACGGGGGGAGACCCTGGGGAGTGTGTCAGTGTTTACACGGGGGGAGACCCTGGGGAGTGTGTCTGTATTTACAGGGGGGGGCCCTGGGGTGTGTGTCAGTGTTTACACGGGGGGAGACCCTGGGGAGTGTGTCAGTTTTTACAGGGGGGGGGCCGTGGGGTGTGTGTCAGTGTTTACACGGGGGGGGGCCCTGGGGAGTGTGTCAGTGTTTACACGGGGGGAGACCCTGGGGAGTGTGTCAGTATTTACAGGGGGGGGGCCGTGGGGTGTGTGTCAGTGTTTACACGGGGGGAGACCCTTGGGAGTGTGTCAGTGTTTACACGGGGGGAACCTGGGGAGTGTGTCAGTATTTACAGGGGGGAGACCCTGGGGAGTGTGTCAGTATTTACAGGGGGGGGACCCTGGGGAGTGTGTCAGTATTTACAGGGGGGGGCCCTGGGGTGTGTGTCAGTGTTTACACGGGGGGAGACCCTGGGGAGTGTGTCAGTATTTACAGGGGAGGGACCCTGGGGAGTGTGTCAGTATTTACAGGGGAGGGACCCTGGGGAGTGTGTCTGTATTTACAGGGGGGGCCCTGGGGTGTGTGTCAGTGTTTACACGGGGGGAGACCCTGGGGAGTGTGTCAGTATTTACAGGGGGGGGGCCCTGGGGTGTGTGTCAGTGTTTACACGGGGGGGGGGCCCTGGATAGTGTGTCAGTATTTACAGGGGGGGGGCCCTGGGGTGTGTGTCAGTGTTTACACGGGGGGAGACCCTGGGGAGTGTGTCAGTATTTACAGGGGGGGGGCCCTGGGGTGTGTGTCAGTGTTTACACGGGGGGAGACCCTGGGGAGTGTGTCTGTATTTACAGGGGGGGGCCCTGGGGTGTGTGTCAGTGTTTACACGGGGGGAGACCCTGGGGAGTGTGTCAGTATTTACAGGGGGGGGCCGTGGGGTGTGTGTCAGTGTTTACACGGGGGGAGACCCTGGGGAGTGTGTCTGTATTTACAGGGGGGGGCCCTGGGGTGTGTGTCAGTGTTTACACGGGGGGAGACCCTGGGGAGTGTGTCAGTATTTACAGGGGGGAGGCCGTGGGGTGTGTGTCAGTGTTTACACGGGGGGGGGCCCTGGGGAGTGTGTCAGTGTTTACACGGGGGGAGACCCTGGGGAGTGTGTCAGTATTTACAGGGGGGGGGCCGTGGGGTGTGTGTCAGTGTTTACACGGGGGGAGACCCTTGGGAGTGTGTCAGTGTTTACACGGGGGGAGACCCTGGGGAGTGTGTCAGTATTTACACGGGGGGAACTTGGGGAGTGTGTCAGTATTTACAGGGGGGAGACCCTGGGGAGTGTGTCAGTATTTACAGGGGGGGACCCTGGGGAGTGTGTCAGTATTTACAGGGGGGGGCCCTGGGGTGTGTGTCAGTGTTTACACGGGGGGAGACCCTGGGGAGTGTGTCAGTATTTACTGGGGAGGGACCCTGGGGAGTGTGTCAGTATTTACAGGGGAGGGACCATGGGGAGTGTGTCTGTATTTACAGGGGGGGGCCCTGGGGTGTGTGTCAGTGTTTACACGGGGGGAGACCCTGGGGAGTGTGACAGTATTTACAGGGGGGGGGCCCTGGGGTGTGTGTCAGTGTTTACACGGGGGGGGGGCCTGGGGAGTGTGTCAGTATTTACAGGGGGGGGCCCCTGGGGAGTGTGTCAGTATTTACAGGGGGGGACGACCCTGGGGAGTGTGTCAGTATTTACAGGGGGGGACGACCCTGGGGAGTGTGTCAGTATTTACAGGGGGGGGGGACCCTGGGGAGTGTGTCAGTATTTACAGGGGACCCTGGGGAGTGTGTCAGTATTTACAGGGGGGGGACCCTGGGGAGTGTGTCAGTATTTACAGGGGGGGGGGGGGACCCTGGGGAGTGTGTCAGTATTTACAGGGGGGGGGACCCTGGGGAGTGTGTCAGTATTTACAGGGGGGGACCCTGGGGAGTGTGTCAGTATTTACAGGGGGGGAACCTGGGGAGTGTGTCAGTATTTACAGGGGACCCTGGGGAGTGTGTCAGTATTTACAGGGGGGGGACCCTGGGGAGTGTGTCAGTATTTACAGGGGGGGACCCTGGGGAGTGTGTCAGTATTTACAGGGGGGGAACCTGGGGAGTGTGTCAGTATTTACAGGGGACCCTGGGGAGTGTGTCAGTATTTACAGGGGGGGGGACCCTGGGGAGTGTGTCAGTATTTACAGGGGGCCCTGGGGAGTGTGTCAGTATTTACAGGGGACCCTGGGGAGTGTGTCAGTATTTACAGGGGACCCTGGGGAGTGTGTCAGTATTTACAGGGGACCCTGGGGAGTGTGTCAGTATTTACAGGGGGGACCCTGGGGAGTGTGTCAGTATTTACAGGGGACCCTGGGGAGTGTGTCAGTATTTACACGGGGGGGGGGGACCCTGGGGAGTGTGTCAGTATTTACAGGGGGGGACCCTGGGGAATGTGTCAGTATTTACAGGGGGGGGCCCTGGGGTGTGTGTCAGTGTTTACACGGGGGGAGACCCTGGGGAGTGTGTCAGTATTTACAGGGGAGGGACCCTGGGGAGTGTGTCAGTATTTCCAGGGGGGGGCCCTGGGGTGTGTGTCAGTATTTACAGGGGGGGACCCTGGGGAGTGTGTCAGTATTTACAGGGGGGGACCCTGGGGAGTGTGTCAGTATTTACAGGGGAGGGACCCTGGGGAGTGTGTCAGTATTTACAGGGGGGGACCCTGGGGAGTGTGTCAGTATTTACAGGGGGGGGGCCCTGGGTTGTGTGTCAGTGTTTACACGGGGGGAGACCCTGGGGAGTGTGTCAGTGTTTACACGGGGGGAGACCCTGGGGAGTGTGTCTGTATTTACAGGGGGGGGCCCTGGGGTGTGTGTCAGTGTTTACACGGGGGGAGACCCTGGGGAGTGTGTCAGTATTTACAGGGGGGGGGGCCGTGGGGTGTGTGTCAGTGTTTACACGGGGGGGGGCCCTGGGGAGTGTGTCAGTGTTTACACGGGGGGAGACCCTGGGGAGTGTGTCAGTATTTACAGGGGGGAGGCCGTGGGGTGTGTGTCAGTGTTTACACGGGGGGAGACCCTTGGGAGTGTGTCAGTGTTTACACGGGGGGAACCTGGGGAGTGTGTCAGTATTTACAGGGGGGAGACCCTGGGGAGTGTGTCAGTATTTACAGGGGGGGACCCTGGTGAGTGTGTCAGTATTTACAGGGGGGGGCCCTGGGGTGTGTGTCAGTGTTTACACGGGGGGAGACCCTGGGGAGTGTGTCAGTATTTACAGGGGAGGGACCCTGGGGAGTGTGTCAGTATTTACAGGGGAGGGACCCTGGGGAGTGTGTCTGTATTTACAGGGGGGGGCCCTGGGGTGTGTGTCAGTGTTTACACGGGGGGAGACCCTGGGGAGTGTGTCAGTATTTACAGGGGGGGGGCCCTGGGGTGTGTGTCAGTGTTTACACGGGGGGGGGCCCTGGATAGTGTGTCAGTATTTACAGGGGGGGGCCCTGGGGTGTGTGTCAGTGTTTACACGGGGGGAGACCCTGGGGAGTGTGTCAGTATTTACAGGGGGGGGGCCCTGGGGTGTGTGTCAGTGTTTACACGGGGGGGGGCCCTGGGGAGTGTGTCAGTATTTACAGGGGGGGGGGCTGGGGTGTGTGCCAGTGTTTACACGGGGGGAGACCCTGGGGAGTGTGTCAGTATTTACAGGGGGGGGCCCTGGGGTGTGTGTCAGTGTTTACACGGGGGGAAACCCTTGGGAGTGTGTCAGTGTTTACACGGGGGGAGACCCTGGGGAGTGTGTCAGTATTTACACAGGGGGAGACCCTGGGGAGTGTGTCAGTATTTACAGGGGGGAGTCCCTGGGGAGTGTGTCAGTATTTACACGGGGGGAGACCCTGGGGAGTGTGTCAGTATTTACACGGGGGGAGACCCTGGGGAGTGTGTCAGTATTTACAGGGGGGGACCCTGGGGAGTGTGTCAGTATTTACAGGGGGGGCCCTGGGGTGTGTGTCAGTGTTTACACGGGGGGAGACCCTGGGGAGTGTGTCAGTATTTACAGGGGAGGGACCCTGGGGAGTGTGTCAGTATTTACACGGGGGGAACCTGGGGAGTGTGTCAGTATTTACAGGGGGGAGTCCCTGGGGAGTGTGTCAGTATTTACACGGGGGGAGACCCTGGGGAGTATGCCGTTGAAGCGACCCCCATCCCTAGTTCCTCACGTCAGCCCACGCTGCTGGATTGTGCCACAGATGAATCCAGTGATTACCCATGGACTATTCGACCAGAAGGGTCTTCACGCTCCGGGCCTAAGCCTGTTTGTTTCGCCCTACATGTCAACGGGGTGGGTCGGAGTGGCGGGGCGGTGTTACGCAATGAAGTTTGTGCTTTAGGAATTATCGGGGGGGGGGGGGGGGAGAGGGGGGGCTCCCAGTCCCCGCTACACTAGGGTATCTGGCAATAGCAGGGATTAATCTACAACTGGGGAACAGTCCCGCCCAGCAGTGTGAGGTAAAGTAACACAAGCCCCGAGACCAGAGAGAGTTGCGAGCTGGACAGAGACCTGTGTAGAAACAAGCATGGAGTCATAGTCAAAGAGACGCAGAAAGGGCCCTTCGGCCCATCCAGTCTGCTCCGACAATACCTACCACACAAGGCACGCCAATCCCATATTCCAGCACTTACTCCTTCTCCTTGAATGTTACGATGTTTCAAGTGCCTACCCAAAAACTTGTTGAAGGTTGTAAGGTTTCCAGCCTCCCACGCCGTGCATTCCAGATTCCCACCCTCCTCCCAGTGAAAAATCTTTCCCTCAAATCCCCTCTGAATCTCCTGCCCCTCACCCTAAAACTGTGCCCCCTCGCGATTGACTCCTCAACCAAGCTGCTCCCTGCTCACTCTGTCCAAACCCTTCAATCTTATCCACCTCAATCGCGAACCCCCTCAGCCTCCTCTGCTCCAATCCAGGCCTATCCAGTCTCTCCTCACAGCTCAAATGCTCCACCCCAGGCAGCACCCTGGTGAATCTCCTCTGCACCCTCTACAGTGCAATCACACCCTTCCTTAGTGAGGTGACCAGAACTGCACACAGTCCTCCATCTGTGGCCTCACCAACGTTCTGTACAACTCCAATAGCTCTTGCTTCTGTGCCATGACTGATAAAAGCAAGTCCCAGATGCCTCCTTAACTATCCGATTCACCTGTTCTGCCGCCTTCAGGGATCTGTGAATAATTACCCCAAGATCCATCAGTTCCTCTGCACTTCCTAGTGCCCTACCATTCATTGAATACTCCCATGTCTTGTTACTTCTTCCAAAGTGCATCACCTCACACTTATCAGGGTTAAATACCATCTGCTGCTGCTCTGCCCAGCTGACCAACCCATCTACATCTTCCTGCAACCTACGATCATCCTCTTCACATCAACCACCCCAGCAATCTTGGTGTCATCTGCAAACTTACTTATCATTCCAGCACAGTGGTTAGCACTGCTGCCTCACAGCGCCAGGGATCCGGGGTTCGATTCCCGGCTCGGGTCACTGTCTGTGCGGAGTTTGCACGTTCTCCCCGTGTCTGCGTGGGTTTCCTCCGGGTGCTCCGGTTTCCTCCCACACTCCAAAGATGTGCGAGTTCGGATTGGCCGTGCTAAATTCACCCCAGGGGGACTAGGTAGGGTAAATTCATAGGGTTATGGGGATAGGGTCCGGGTGGGATTGTGGTCGGTGCAGACTCGATGGGCCGAATGGCCTCCTTCTGCACTGTAAGGGATTCTATGATATCTGTGATTCCCCCACATTCTCATCTCATAGAGAATCATAGAAACCCTACAGTACAGAAAGAGGCCATTCGGCCCATCGAGTCTGCACCGACCACAATCCCACCCAGGCCCTACCCCCATATCCCTACACATTTTACCTGCCAATCCCTCTAATCTACACATCCCAGGACACTAAGGGGCAATTTTAGCACGGCCAATCAACCTAACCCACACATCTTTGGACTGTGGGAGGAAACCGGAGCACCCGGAGGAAACCCACGCAGACACGAGGAGAATGTGCAAACTCCACACAGACAGTGACCCGAGCCGGGAATCGAACCCAGGTCCCTGGAGCTGTGAAGCAACAGTGCTAACCACTGTGCTACCGTGCCACCCCAAATGATACACATATCATTTATGTGTATAACAAACAAGAGGGGCCCCAGTACTGATCCTTGTGATACGCCACTGGACACCAGCCTCTAGTCACTCCCTTTGTGTCCGATTACTAAGCCAGTTTCTGATCCTTCTCACCAAGTTTTCATGAATTTCATGTGCTTCAACCTTCTAAATCAGTCTCCTATGTGGCACCTTGTCAAAGGCTTTGCTAAAATCCAGGTAAACTACATCGACTGAACTTCCCTCATCCACACACTCACACCTGATCACATTTTCGAAAAGTTCTGTCAAATTTGTGAGGCGTTGAGCTCCCTCTGGCAAAGCCATGCTGACTATCGTTGCAAAGTTGAGTTTATGAAGATGTAAAGAATGTAAAAAATGCTGGAGGGAAAAAAACATTGCGATGTCCCTTTAAAAGCTGCTTTTGGCATCAGTGCCGACTTCAAAATGCAAAGTACATACAGAATCCCAGACTGAAACACTTGTACCCAAGGCCAGGCAACAGGGTTGCCTAGGTAACGGGCTTCAGGCATTGGAATGTTTTTTTGAATTTGGCCCAATCAATTTAAAGCAGGCACTCAGCCACCAAGAACCTATAAGATTAGAATTTGATGTTGTTGGCACCAGCAGCCAAATCCTATTGTAGGAAAATTGATAGGTCACCACAGGTATACAAGAGAGTGAAAGGGGGGGAAAACCAGGAGTTACCAACTGCCATCTCTCAAGTCTTGAGAGGGAGAGAGCAGCGCTCCACTCTGCCAGCGTTATCTATCTCTTAAGAGAATGCACTATCTAACCAGAGAAAGGTACCAAATCAACAAGAACTTACAGGCAGAGAAATCAACCGAGAAACTCCAGTAGGTTTCGAAAGAGACAAAACCTGGTTGTATATATTTTTTGAGAGTGACTAAATCCTATTATTATATTTTTGGTTAATGAATGGGCTTTGTATTAATTCCAGTAGAACCTTATTTGATTCGGTATGTTACTTGTTTAGTTAAAGCTCCCGGTTAAATGAATAAATTGCTAAGTATTTATTTTAAAGTGGAGTGTCGGGTAATTCTGTTCGTTACCCACTCAACGTTACTGAAGGACAGTTCACACCTTCCCACACACTTTCAACAGATTACAAGGTGAGGGATTCCTCTTTGGGGGATTCAGCATTAAGTCTGAAAAGGGGGATTAACCTCCGCGTTGTAACACTATCCCTAATCAACACATGCCTTTCCAACCGGTTCCGGACTCCCAACATTGGGAACATCCTTCCTGCATCGACCCTGTCCAGTCCTGTTAAGAATCTGAAAGACATACTGGTTAGACGCATTGATCCGAACAGGCGGCGGAGTGTAGGGGAATTTCACAGTAACTTCACTGCTGTGTTAATGCAAGCCTACTTGTGACAAATGAAATAAAACTTTAAAAAAACTTTATTTTATAGGTTTCTATGAGATTCCGCCCTCATTCTTCTGAACTCCAGTGAAAACAATCCTAACCTGGTCAATCTCTCCTCATACATCAGTCCCGCCATCCCCGGAATCAGCCTGGTAAACCTTCACTGCGCTCCCTCGAGAGCAAGAACATCCTTCCTCAGAAAAGGAGACCAAAACTGCACACAATACTCTAGGTGTGGCCTCACCAAGGCCCTGTATAATTGCAACAACACATCCCTGCTCCTGTACTCGGATCCTCTCTCCGTGAATACTTTTAAAATGGAAACCTGGCAACATTTAACAAGTATCTGGATGGGCACTTGAAACATCGTAACATTCCGGGAGATGGGACAAGTGCAGGGAAATGGGATTGGTACGCCTTTGGTGGTAGTTATTGCTGGTGCAGACTCGATGGGCCGAAGGGCCTTTTCTGCGCTGTGTGACTCTATGGAGGCCAGCGTACCATTTGCCTTTTAATGCTTGCTGCACCTGCATGCTTACCTTCAGCGACTGGGGTACGAGGACACCCAGATCCCGCTGCACACTCCCCTCTCCCAATCCGCAGCCATTCAGGTAATAATCTGCCTTCCCCTTATTGCCACTGAAGAGGGTAACCTCACATTTATCCCCATTGCATTGCATCTGTCGGCGGAAGAAACAAAGCATGGGGTTTTCCGCCAAGGATAAGGAGTTCTGGCCAGGAATTACTCCACTGGGGAGAAACGGGACCTTGCCACGATCTCTGCACAGACTGCACCTGCCTTTTATATCGTTCCAGAGCAGACGTGACATTATCTGCGGACCAGCTGTGAGCTGGGAGAAATTATCTCCCGGAATCGGAGCCTGCGAAGTAGCCAGATTCAACCGTACAAAGTCCGGATCTCAAACTTCCTGCAAATCCCGACACAATCGAATACTATCGGGGACAGTAACACCTCACCCACAGGTCAGCAGCGCTCCCTCAGCACTGACCCTCCCACAGTGCGGCGCTCCCTCAGCACTGACCCTTCCACAGTGCGGCGCTCCCTCAGCACTGACCCTCTGACAGTGCGGCGCTCCCCCAGCACTGACCCTCCCACAGTGCGGCGCTCCCTCAGCACTGACCCTCCCACAGTGCGGCGCTCCCTCAGCACTGACCCTCCCACAGTGCGGCGCTCCCTCAGCACTGACCCTCCCACAGTGCGGCGCTCCCTCAGCACTGACCCTCCCACAGTGCGGCGCTCCCTCAGCACTGACCGTCCCACAGTGCGGCGCTCCCTCAGCACTGACCCTCCCACAGTGCGGCGCTCCCTCAGCACTGACCCTCCCAAAGTGCGGCGCTCCCTCAGCACTGACCCTCCCACAGTGCGGCGGTCCCTCAGCACTGACCCTCCTACAGTGCGGCGCTCCCTCAGCACTGACCCTCCGACAGCGCGATTGGGAGTTGGGGAATGGGAAGTGGCCGTGTGAAGGTGAGCCAAGGGATAGATTATTGCTCTGGAGGACTTCGAGGCTCCATACACCAGCTCAGCAGCCACTCTGGCACTGCACAGTCCCGCCACTTGGACGCCAAGGTTGCCAGTGTCTCCGATCACCTCTGGGCCACGTAACAAAAGTCGTGGGAAAAGAGGGGGTGGGGTTTCCTGAACCTGTCCAGTCGCAAACTACAGCACGTGCTCACAAACATGACAGCGATGCCTTCTGCAGTCAAACAGCCTGCACAAAGGGAGTGACTCCTGCTGGGATTTCAGATGCCTGCTGCTGGATCGCTGCCTCTCCCACCCACCCCCCCCTAATCCTGACACCCCCCCCCCAACTCTCGCTCCCTCCCTCACACACTCTGTTACTCCCAGGCGATCCGGGGCAGCTCTCCTCAGGCAGGGGGAGGGGGGTGTGTGTGTGTGGGCATCGTGTATAATCCCGGAGCCTCGCGTGGACTGTGTGCGCTCCTCCAACAGCATCTATCCACTCGACTCCCCCAACCCCGCCACACACACACACTCTTTTTCTCTCTCTCTGTGCAACAATCCACATACTCACAGCAAGCTGCACCGAGCCTCCCTCCCTCCCTCCCCACAGCCCCTCCTCTCACTGAACACTTACCTTCCTCGGGGGAATCATCCATTCCCACAGGCAGCTCAGTCTGGAGAGAGAGGGAGAGAGAGGCACAGACAGAGAGAGAGAGAGGCAGAGATAGAGATAGAGAGAGGCAGAGAGAAAGAGAGAGAGGCAGAGAGAGAGAGAGAGGCAGAGAGAGAGAGAGGCAGAGAGAGAGAGAGAGCGGCAGAGAGAGAGAGAGAGGCAGAGAGAGAGACAGAGGCAGAGAGAGAGAGGCAGACAGAGAGAGAGAGGCAGACAGAGAGAGAGAGAGACAGAGAGAGAGAGAGAGACAGAGAGAGAGAGACAAAGAGACAGAGAGAGAGAGACAAAGAGACAGAGAGAGACCAGAGAGAGAGACCAGAGAGAGAGACCAGAGAGAGAGAGAGACAGAGAGAGAGAGACAGAGAGAGAGAGAGACAGAGAGAGACAGAGAGAGAGAGACAGGGAGAGAGAGAGACCAGAGAGAGAGAGAGAGAGAGACCAGAGAGAGAGAGAGAGACCAGAGAGAGAGAGAGACCAGAGAGAGAGAGAGACAGAGAGAGAGAGACAGAGAGAGAGAGACAGAGAGAGAGAGACAGAGAGAGAGGGACAGAGAGAGAGGGACAGAGAGAGAGGGACAGAGAGAGAGGGACAGAGAGAGAGGGACAGAGAGAGAGGGACAGAGAGAGAGGGACAGAGAGAGAGGGACAGAGAGAGAGGGACAGAGAGAGAGGGACAGAGAGAGAGGGACAGAGAGAGAGGGACAGAGAGAGAGGGACAGAGAGAGAGGGACAGAGAGAGAGGGACAGAGAGAGAGGGACAGAGAGAGAGGGACAGAGAGAGAGGGACAGAGAGAGGGACAGAGAGAGGGACAGAGAGAGGGACAGAGAGAGGGACAGAGAGAGGGACAGAGAGAGGGACAGAGAGAGAGACAGAGAGAGAGACAGAGAGAGAGACAGAGAGACAAGAGAGAGACAGAGACAAAGAGACAGAGAGAGGGAGACAGAGCAAGAGAGAGAAAAAGAAAGAGAGAGATGGAAAGAGAGCTTGGGAGGGTCAACGGGTTCTCCTCCGAGCGAGGACTCCTGGTCTCTCTCAGCGTTGGGGAGGGGGAGGTTGTTAGGGGAGAGGAGGTGGGGGGGGGGGGGAGAGGGAGGAGTGGGGGAGAGGGAGAGGGAGGGGAGGACCGAGAGAGACAGACAGCGCAAGTCACAAAGAAAAGCAGCAGAATCTCGCTGCCTCTCCCACCATCCCCTAATCCTGACACCCCCCTCCTCAACCCTCCCTCCCCCCCTCCCTCACACACTCTGTAACTCGCAGTCAATCCGGGGCCAGCTCTCCTCAGGCAGGGGGAGGGGGGGGAGAGGGTGTGTGTCTGTGTGAGTGTGTCGCCAGCGGGAGTGGAGGGGGGGGGGCGGTTGCTGTGTTAAATCGTTGCCCGCTGTCTCCCACCTTCCATCAACCCCGGGTGACCGTTTCCCTGGCAACTGTGCGGATACGGAGAACAAGTCTGCCAAAAGGGATTGCTCCTCCGTCCAGGGTGGGGGTGGTTTTATTCTGGGTGGGGGGGGGGTGATATTGTGGGGGGTGGAGAAGGTAGGGGGGCGGGGGGGTGATATGCAAGGCGGAGGGGAGGGAGGGAGGGTTTCGGGAATGGGGTAGGGGCTACACGGCTGACATGGGGGGCTCCGAATCTCCAATTAGCTCTCGGCTGCATCCCTGGCATCGCTCCGAATAAATTTCCCGTCCTTAACCCATCATCATCTCCTTTTGATGTTAAATAATGATTGGGAAATGATTCTTCCAGGCCCTGTCCAGATGAAGGAATCTCCAATCAAACCTCTCACCCCCACACTCCAATCAACTTCCCACAACTCCAAACCATCAGCTGGGAGATCCAAATTGACCCGGGCAATTCCACGGAGATATTTATCCGTGCTTTATTCCACATTTCCGGACAAGAAAGTGATCAACGCTTCAGTGGGCACATTCAAACTCCTGTCCACTGTCACCCGGCCCCATCACACACTGTCCCCATCAAACACTCCCAGGACAGGTACCGCACGGGGTTAGATACAGAGTAAAGCTCCCTCTGCACTGTCCCCATCAAACACTCCCAGGACAGGTACCGCACGGGGTTAGACACAGAGTAAAGCTCCCTCTACACTGTCCCCATCAAACACTCCCAGGACAGGTACCGCACGGGGTTAGATACAGAGTAAAGCTCCCTCTACACTGTCCCCATCAAACACTCCCAGGACAGGTACAGCACGGGGTTAGATACAGAGTAAAGCTCCCTCTACACTGTCCCCATCAAACACTCCCAGGACAGGTACAGCACGGGGTTAGATACAGAGTAAAGCTCCCTCTACACTGTCCCCATCAAACACAGTAAGATGTCTCACAACACCAGGTTAAAGTCCAACAGGTTTATTTGGTAGCAAAAACCACTGGCCTTCGAAGCGCTGCTTCTTCATCAGGTGAGTTAACACTCCCAGGACAGGTACAGCACGGGGTGAGATACAGAGTAAAGCTCCCTCTACGCTGTCCCCATCAAGCACTCCCAGGACAGGGACAGCATGGGGTTAGATACAGAGTAAAGCTCCCTCTACACTGTCCCCATCAAACACTCCCAGGACAGGTACAGCACGGGGTTAGATACAGAGTAAAGCTCCCTCTACACTGTCCCCATCAAACACTCCCAGGACAGGTACCGCACGGGGTTAGATACAGAGTAAAGCTCCCTCTGCACTGTCCTCATCAAACACTCCCAGGACAGATACAGCACAGGGTTCGACCAGAGTAAAGCTTCCTCTACACTGTCCCCATCAAACACTCCCAGGACAGGTACAGCACGGGGTTAGATACAGAGTAAAGCTCCCTCTACACTGTCCCCATCAAACACTCCCAGGACAGGTACAGCACGGGGTTAGATACAGAGTGAAGCTCCCTCTACACTGTCCCCATCAAACACTCCCAGGACAGGTACAACACGGGGTTAGATACAGGGTAAAGCTCCCTCTACACTGTCCCCCATCAAACACTCCCAGGACAGGTACAGCACGGGGTTAGATACAGAGTAAAGCTCCCTCTACACTGTCCCCATCAAACACTCCCAGGACAGGTACAGCATGGGGTTAGATCAGAGTAAAGCTCCCTCTACACTGTCCCCATCAAGCACTCCCAGGACAGGTACAGCAAGGGGTTAGATCAGAGTAAAGCTCCCTCTACACTGTCCCCATCAAACACCCCCAGGACAGGTACAGCACGGGGTTAGATACAGAGTAAAGCTCCCTCTACACTGTCCCCATCAAACACTCCCAGGACAGGTACAGCATGGGGTTAGATACAGAGCAAAGCTCCCTCAGCACTGTCCCCATCAAACAGTCCCAGGACAGGTACAGCACGGGGTTAGATACAGGGTAAAGCTCCCTCTACACTGTCCCCATCAAACACTCCCAGGACAGGTACAGCACGGGGTTAGATACAGAGTAAAGCTCTCTCTACACTGTCCCCATCAAACACTCCCAGGACAGGTACAGCACGGGGTTAGAAACAGAGTAAAGCTCCCTCTACACTGTCCCCATCAAACACTCCCAGGACAGGTACAGCACGGGGTGAGATACAGAGTAAACCTCCCTCTACACTGTCCCCCATCAAACACTCCCAGGACAGGGACAGCACGGGGTTAGATACAGAGTAAAGCTCCCTCTACACTGTCCCCCATCAAACACTCCCAGGACAGGTACAGCACCGGGTTAGATACAGAGTAAAGCTCCCTCTACACTGTCCCCATCAAACACTCCCAGGACAGGTACAGCACGGGGTTAGATACAGAGTAAAGCTCCCTCTACACTGTCCCCATCAAACACTCCCAGGACAGGTACAGCACGGGGTTAGAAACAGAGTAAAGCTCCCTCTACACTGTCCCCATCAAACACTCCCAGGACAGGTACAGCACGGGGTTAGATACAGAGTAAAGCTCCCTCTACACTGTCCCCATCAAACACTCCCAGGACAGGTACAGCACGGGGTTAGATACAGAGTAAAGCTCCCTCTACACTGTCCCCATCAAACACTCCCAGGACAGGTACAGCACGGGGTTAGATACAGAGTAAAGCTCCCTCTACACTGTCCCCATCAAACACTCCCAGGACAGGTACAGCACGGAGTTAGATACAGAGTAAAGCTCCCTCTACACTGTCCCCATCAAACACTCCCAGGACAGGTACAGCACGGGGTTAGATACAGAGTAAAGCTCCCTCTACACTGTCCCCATCAAACACTCCCAGGACAGGTACAGCACGGAGTTAGATACAGAGTAAAGCTCCCTCTACACTGTCCCCATCAAACACTCCCAGGACAGGTACAGCACGGGGTTAGATACAGAGTAAAGCTCCCTCTACACTGTCCCCATCAAACACTCCCAGGACAGGTACAGCACGGAGTTAGATACAGAGTAAAGCTCCCTCTACACTGTCCCCATCAAACACTCCCAGGACAGGTACAGCACAGGGTTAGATACAGGGTAAAGCTCCCTCTACACTGTCCCCATCAAACACTCCCAGGACAGGGACAGCACGGGGTTAGATACAGAGTAAAGCTCCCTCTACACTGTCCCCATCAAACACTCCCAGGACAGGGACAGCACGGGGTTAGATACAGAGTAAAGCTCCCTCTACACTGTCCCCATCAAACACTCCCAGGACAGGGACAGCACGGGGTTAGATACAGAGTAAAGCTCCCTCTACACTGTCCCCATCAAACACTCCCAGGACAGGGACAGCACGGGGTTAGATACAGAGTAAAGCTTCCTCTACACTGTCCCCATCAAACACTCCCAGGACAGGGACAGCACGGGGTTGATGTCTCCTTGTTGATTTCACATTGAGCTCCATGCCAGAGAGGAGAGGGTTAATCCCAAGAGCGTGTGGCCCTCATCACAAACGAGGTTAATCCCCTGCCGTTACTTTTGGGGCTCCTGTGATGGAGCTGGGCACCCTGATGGGTCTTGTACAATCCCTGCTCCCCCCATTCCTGGAACATACGCCCCATCCCGCAGTCAGTGTTCCACTGGGATGGCAAAGGGAGGGAGTGAGAGGAGGCAAGGGACCGAGCGACAGAGAGGGAGACCTGACCCTCCTGCAGCACGGCGCTCCATCAGCACTTTGTGAAAGGAAGGTCTTGCCTCTCAAACCTGATTGAATTCTTTGAGGAAGTGACAAGGAGGGTCGATGAGGGTAGTGCAGTGGATGTTGTGTACATGGATTTTTAGCAATGCGTTTTGACAAGGTCCCACATGGCAGGTTGGTCAAAAAGGTAAAAGCCCATTGGGATGCTGGTTAATTTGGCAAACTGGATCGAAGGTTGGCTTCGTAACAGGTGTTGTGAAGTTGAGTTTGTGAGTGTGGTCCCTTTAAAACCTAGTTTAGTGTCAGTGCTTGGCATTTAAAATGCAAATACACAGGGTACACAGACTGCAACATTTGTCAGAAGACCAAACATCAGGGTTGCCTTGGTAACAGGCTTTGCAGACTTTTCAATTCAGCAGCCTATCAGTTTAAAGAAGTCACTCAACTCTCAGGCACCTATCAAATTTGAATTTGCTGTTATTGACACCAGACCAATCCTGGGGTAGGAAAGTTGATTAGGTCACAGTTATAAAGAGGAACTCAACTGCCTGCAGTTAGTTCAACTGAAGAGCTGCCACCTCTCAACACCGAGAGAGGGAAAGGGCGGCTCCCTGACAGCTGAAAATATATCTTTAGAGAACTCTCCATCTATCTAACGAAGCGTACCAGAAAGAGCTTACAGACAGCGGGATCGACAGAAGAACTCCAAAGGTTTATCAAAGCCAAGATACCTGGTTGTATTTTTCTTGAGGGTGACTAAAGTCTGTTATTATTTATTCTGGTCATGAATGGTCCTTGTATCTATTTGAACAGCATTCCAGTAGAACCTTACTTTAGTCGAAATATTACTTGTTTAGTTAAAGCTCCCGGTCGGTTAAATTAATAACTTGTTAATTATTCACTGAAAGTGAGTGTCAGCTATTTCCGTGAATGAACCTCTAAACGTTAATGAAGAACAGTTCACACCTTCCCAAACACTTTTAACAGATCACCAAGCGAGGTAATTCTCTTTGGGGGATTCGGCCTGGCTTCTCAAAAGGGGAACAACCTCTGCATCGCAACACAGGAAACAAAGAGTCATGGTCGATGGATGTCCTTGCAAATGGAAAGTTGTTTTGAGTGGTGTTCCACAGGACCCTTACTGTTTCTGTCACACATTAATGAGTCGGACTTGAGTGTGGGGAGGCGGGATTGGGAAATTTGCAGACGACACAAAGATTGGCCGATAGTGGATACTGTAGAGGGTAGCTATAATCTATAAAAACCATATCGATGGGTTGGAAAGGGGCACGAAAATGGCAGATGGATGTTAACACTGAGAAGTGTGAGGTCATGCACTTGGGGAGATCAACCAGTTATAGGGAACACACAATAAATGGGAATATACTAAGAGGGGTGGATGAAGTGAGAGATCTTGGTGTACAAGTACACAGATCCCGAAAGGCAACAGTTCAAGTAGACAAGGTAGTAAAGAAGACGCTGAGTGCTAGGGGCGTGGATGGGGCAGAGTTTGTAAGGAGCATCCAGGAGGGCTTCTTGAAACAGTATGTAGATAGTCCAACTAGGGAAGGTCAATACTGGACCTGGTATTGGGGAATGAGCCCGGCCAGGTGGTCAATGTTTCAGTAGGGGAGCAGTTCGGGAACAGTGACCACAATTCAGTAAGCTTTAAGGTACTGATGGATAAAGATGGGTGTAGTCCTCAAGTGAAGGCGCTAAATTGGGGGAAGGCTAATTACAACAATATTAGGCAGAACTGAAGAATGTAGATTGGGGGCAGATGTTTGAGGGCAAATCTGGCATGTGGGAGGCTTTCAAGTGTAAGTTGATAGGGATTCAGGACCGGCACATTCCTGTAAGGATGAAGGATAAGTGTGGCAAGTTTTGGGAACCTTGGATAACAAGAGATATTGTGAGCCTAGTCAAAGAGAAAAAGGAAGCATTTGTCAAAGCTAGGAGGCTGGGAACACACGAAGCAAGTGTGGGATACATGGGAAGTAGAAAGAAACTTAAGCAAGGAGTAAGGAGGGCTAAAAGGGGTCACGAAAAAGCATTGGCCAACAGGATTAAGGAAAATCCCAAGGCTTTTTATACATATATAAAGAGCAAGAGGGTAGCCAGGGAGAGGGTTGGCCCACTCAAGGACAATGGAGGGAATCTATGCGTGGAGCCAGAGGAAATGGGTGAGGTATTAGATGAGTACTTTGCGTCAGTATTCACCAAAGAGAAGGACTTGGTGGATGATGAGTCTGGGAAAGGGTGTGTAGATAGTTTGAGTCATGTTGCGATCAAAAAGGTGTTATTGGGGTTCTTGAGAAACATTAAGGTAGACAAGTCCCCAGGGCCTGATGGGATATACCCCAGAATACTGAGAGAGATAATGGAGGAAATTTCTGGGGCCTTGAGAGAAATCTTTGTATCCTCACTGGCTACAGGGGAGGTCACAGTAAGAAGTTTAACAACACCAGGTTAAAGTCCAACAGGTTTATTTGGTAGCAAAAGCCACACAAACTTTTGGAGCCTTAAGCCCCTTCTTCACATTATAGGGGAGGTCCCAGAGGATTGGAGAATAGCCAATGTTGTCCCTTTGTTTAAGAAGGGTAGCAAGAATAATCCAGATAGTTACAGGCCGGTGAGCCTTACATCAGTGGTAGGGAAATTATTGGAGAGGATTCTTCGAGAAAGGATTTACTCCCACTTGGAAGTAAGTGACTTATTAGCGAGAGGCAACATGGTTTTGTGAAGAGAGGTCATGTCTCACTAACTTGATCGAGTTTTTTGAGGAAGTGACGAAGATGATTGATGAGGGTAGGGCAGTGGATGTTGTCTACATGGACTTCAGTAAGGCCTTTGACAAGGTCCCTCATGGCAGACTGGTGCAGAAGGTGAGGTCGCATGGGATCGGAGGTGAGCTGGCAAGGTGGATACAAAACTGGCTCGGTCAAAGAAGACAGAGGGTAGCAGTGGAAGGATGCATTTCTGAATGGAGGGCTGTGACAAGTGGCGTTCCTCAGGGATCAGTGCTGGGACCTTTGCTGTTTGTAATATATATAAATGATTTGGAGGAAAATGTAACTGGTTTGATTAGTAAGTTTGCAGATGACACAAATGTTGGTGAATTTACGGATAGCAATGAGGACCATCAGAGGATACAGCAGGATGTAGATCAGTTGGAGACTTGGGCGGAGAGATGGCAGATGGAGTTTAATCCGGACAAATGTGAGGTAATGCATTTTGGAAGGTCTAATACAGATAGGAAATGGCAGAACCCTTAAGAGTATTGAAAGGCAGAGGGATCTGGGTGTACAGATACACAGGTCACAAAGTGGCAACGCAGGTGGAGAAGGTAGTCAAGAAGGCATACGGCATGCTTGCCTTCATCGGCCGGGGCATTGAGTTTAAAAATTGGCAAGTCATGTTGCAGCTTTATAGAACCTTAGTTAGACCGCACTTGGAATATAGTGTTCAATTCTGGTCGCCACACTACCAGAAGGATGTGGAGGCTTTGGAGAGGGTACAGAAAAGATTTACCAGGATGTTGCCTGGTATGGAGGGCATTAGCTGTGAGGAGAGGTTGGAGAAACTTGGTTTGTTCTCACTGGAGCGACGGAGGTTGAGGGGAGACCTGATAGAAGTCTACAAGATTATGAGAGGCATGGACAGAGCGGATAGTCAGAAGCTTTTTCCCAGGGTGGAAGAGCCAATTACTTGGGGGCACAGGTTTAAGGTGCGAGGGGCAAGGTTTAAAGGAGATGTACGAGGCAGATGTTTTACACAGAGGGCGGTGGGTTCCTGGAACTCGTTGCCGGGGGAGGCAGTGGAAGCAGATACGATAGTGGCTTCTAAAGGGGCGTCTTGACAAATACATGAATAGGATGGGAATAGAGGGATACGGTCCCCGGAAGGGTAGGGGGTTTTAGTTAAGTCGGGCAGCATGGTCGGTGCAGGCTTGGAGGGCCGAAGGGCCTGTTCCTGTGCTGTAATTTTCTTTGTTCTTCTTTGTTTGCATATGGAATGCTCGTTTTCATTGGCAGAGGTATAGAATATAGAAGGATATAATGTTGGAATTGTATAAAACACTGGTGAGGCCACAACTGGAGTACTGTGTGCAGTTCTGGTCACCACATCACAGGCAGGATGTAACTGCTCTGGAGAGAGGGCAGAGGAGGTTTACAAGAATGTTGCCAGGGTAGAAAAGTGTAGCTGTGAGGAGAGATTGGATAGGTTGGGATTATTTTCCTTGGAACAAAGAAGGCTGAGGGGAAGAGATAGAGTGGACAGGATTAGATTGTTTCCCTTGGCGGAGAATTCTAGAACCAGGGGACACAGATTCAAGATAAGTGGCAGTAGGTGTAGAGTGAACATGAGGAAGAACTATATTGCGAAGAGGGTGGTGGGTGTCTGGGATTCGCCGCCAGAGTTGTTGGTGGAGACAGAGACCCGAAATTCTTTTAAAAAGTACCTGGATCTGCATCGTAAGTGCTGTAAGCTATGGGTCTGGTGCAGGAAGGTGGGATGAGAATGGGGAATCTGGGTGTCCTCGAGCTGGTATGGAGAAGATGGGCTGAATGGTCTCCTTCTGTGCTGTAACTTTTCTGTGATTCTAAATTAAGGGGAAGGAGACCAAAACCTACGCAGCAGAAACACCAACACCCTTTACACCTCATAGAATCCCTACAGTGCAGAAGGAGGTCATTCGGCCCATCGGGTCTGCACCGACCACAATCCCACCCTATCCCCATAACTCCATGCATTTACCCTCCTCGTCCCCCTGACACCAAGGGGAGATTTAGCACGGCCTAATCCACCTAACCCGCACATCTTTGGAGTGTGGGAGGAAACTGGAGCGCCCGGAGGAAACCCACGCAGACACGGGGAGAACGTGCAGACTCCGCACAGCGAGTGACCCAAACCGGGAATCGAACCCGGGTCCCTGGCGCTGTGAGGCAGCAGTGCTAACCCACTGTGCCACCGTGCCGCCCAGAAAAACATCCCGACTTTTATCCTCCATCCTACTCGTGATAAAGGACGATATTCCCATTTGCCTTCCTGATCATTCGCTGTACCTGCAGACCAACCTTTTGTCATTCATGTACCAGGATGCCCAGATCCCTCTGTACCACAACATTCTGCAGCCCAATTCCATTTAAACAGTAATCTACTTCTCTATTCCTGCCAAAGTGGACAAGTTCATGTTTGCCCACATTAAAATCCATCTGCCATTCCCCACCCCCCTCCTGGCCTCCTGACTCCCTTAACCAATCCATGTGCCCTTTGCAGTCTCCTGATGTCTTCTTCACAACTTACTTTCCTACCTCTCTTTGGGTCATCAGCAGGTGGAGCAGCCACCCTTCAATCCTTTCATCTAAGTCATTGATATGAATTCAGAATGCTCGAGGCCCCAGCACTGATCCCTGAGGCACACCACTCATCACGTCTTACCAAACTGAAAATGACCCATTTATGCCTACTCTCTGTTTCCGGTTAGCTACCCAATCATCTACCTTGCTACCCCATGCGCCAACAACTCTTAATCGCCTCCTCCTGTGTAACAGGCTCAAGAGAGGGGCTGAATGGCCTCCTCCTGTTCCTTGGAACAGGCTCGAGAGGGGCTGAATGGGTCTCGTCCTGTTCTTGTGTAACAGGCTCAAGAGAGGGGCTGAATGGCCTCCTCCTGTTCCTGAGTAACAGGCTAGAGAGAGAGAGGGGCTGAATGGCCTCCTCCTGTTCCTGTGTAACAGGCT
The DNA here is from genome assembly GCF_964213995.1 of Mustelus asterias. Classification (NCBI taxonomy): domain Eukaryota; kingdom Metazoa; phylum Chordata; class Chondrichthyes; order Carcharhiniformes; family Triakidae; genus Mustelus; species Mustelus asterias. The sequence continues at coordinate 32,589 of NW_027590626.1, forward strand.
CGTGAGAGAGGGGCTGAATGGGTCTCGTCCTGTTCTTGTGTAACAGGCTCAAGAGAGGGGCTGAATGGCCTCCTCCTGTTCCTGTGTAACAGGCCCGAGAGAGAGGGGCTGAATGGCCTCCTCCTGTTCCTGTGTAACAGGCTCGAGAGGGGTTGAATGGTCTCCTCCTGTTACTGTGTAACAGCTCGAGAGGGGCTGAATGGCCTCCTCCTGTTCCAGTGTAACAGGCTCGCGAGGGGCTGAATGGCCTCCTCCTGTTCCAGTGTAACAGGCTCGCGAGGGGCTGAATGGCCTCCTCCTGTTCCAGTGTAACAGGCTCGTGAGGGGCTGAATGGCCTCCTCCTGTTCCTGTGTAACAGGCTCGAGAGGGGCTGAATGGCCTCCTCCTGTTCCAGTGTAACAGGCTCGCGAGGGGCTGAATGGCCTCCTCCTGTTCCAGTGCAACAGGCTCGAGAGGGGCTGAATGGTCTCCTCCTGTTCATGTATAACAGGCTCGAGGAGAGGGGCTGAATGGCCTCCTCCTGTTCCTGTGTAACAGGCCTGAGAGGGGCTGAATGGCCTCCTCCTGTTCCTGTGTAACAGGCTCGAGGAGAGGGGCTGAATGGCCTCCGCCCGTTCCTGTTCAATATAAAGAGGTATCGCTATGTTTGTTAAGCCAGAATGTCTCCCAAACCCTATTCCCAACATCCTATCAACGGCCACAGAGCGATTATCAGCCCAGTTGTCTCAGAGTGTGTGGGATATTGCTGTGTGAGACACAGTTATTCTGTTTACCAACAGTAAGGGGATCCTATCACACCTCGACTGGGTGGGTCGTGGGGTGAGGGAGCGGGTGGGGGGGGGGGGACTCTCCTTATTTTGAAGGGGGGATTCTAAACAACAATTATATTTACACAGCAGCTTCCAGACAGTAAAAGGTCGAGAATTAACATCACAGGAGCGAGAATCAGACATCTCTGAAACCTCCTCCAGTCCCTACAGCCCTCCCTATCTCTGAAACCTCCTCCAGTCCCTACAGCCCTCCCTATCTCTGAAACCTCCTCCAGTCCCTACAGCCCTCCCTATCTCTGAAACCTCCTCCAGTCCCTACAGCCCTCCCTATCTCTGAAACCTCCTCCAGTCCCTACAGCCCTCCCTATCTCTGAAACCTCCTCCAGTCCCTACACCCCTCCCTATCTCTGAAACCTCCTCCAGTCCCTACAACCCTCCCTATCTCTGAAACCTCCTCCAGTCCCTACAGCCCTCCCTATCTCTGAAACCTCCTCCAGTCCCTACAACCCTCCCTATCTCTGGAACCTCCTCCAGTCCCTACAACCCTCCCTATCTCTGTAACCTCCTCCAGTCCCTACAGCCCTCCCTATCTCTGTAACCTCCTCCAGTCCCTACAAACCTCCCTATTTCTGTAACCTCCTCCAGCCCCTACAACCCTCCCTATCTCTGAAACCTCCTCCAGTCCCTACAAACCTCCCTATCTCTGTAACCTCCTCCAGCCCCTACAACCCTCCCTATCTCTGTAACCTCCTCTAGCCCCTACAACCCTCCCTATCTCTGAAACATCCTCCAGCCCCTACAACCCTCCCTATCTCTGAAACCTCCTCCAGTCCCTACAGCCCTCCCTATCTCTGTAACCTCCTCCAGTCCCTACAGCCCTCCCTATCTCTGTAATCTCCTCCAGTCCCTACAACCCTCCCTATCTCTGTAACCTCCTCCAGTCCCTACAACCCTCCCTATCTCTGTAACCTCCTCCAGTCCCTACACCCCTCCCTATCTCTGTAACCTCCTCCAGCCCCTACACCCCTCCCTATCTCTGTAACCTCCTCCAGCCCCCACAACCCTCCCTATCTCTGTAACCTCCTCCAGCCTCTACAACCCTCCCTATCTCTGTAACCTCCTCCAGCCTCTACAACCCTCCCTATCTCTGTAACCTCCTCCAGCCCCTACAACCCTCCCTATCTCTGTAACCTCCTCCAGACCCCTACAACCCTCCCTATCTCTGACAGAGCTGTGGGGGGGAGGGGGGGGCCACAGAGCGGGGGAGGGGGGGGCCACAGAGCCTGTGTGTCTGTGTGTGTGTGAGAGAGAGGAGGGGGGAAGGAACAGGGAGCTGTGTTCTCTTTCAACATACATCCCACATCCTGTCCTGGAGGCCATGACGTTGCCTTCCTGTGAATAAGCAGCGAAATGAGGAACTGAATCATCTCCTGATGGAGCCAGTTTCTGGGAATGGGGTGCACACACTCAGCTGAGAGAGAGGGGATGATTCATTCCGTGATGTGAAGCCACCATCTCTGGATTACGTCTTCAATTAAGGACTTTGCAACCTAAGGTCGGGCTGGTTCTGCTAGAATAAGAGCACAGTCAGTCCAGGGCTGGCTACAGGCGACAGAGAGGATGGGTCATGGGAGGGTCAGTGCTGAGGGAGTGTCGCACTGTCGGAAGATCAGTGCTGAGGAAGCGGCGCACTGTGGGAGGGTCCGTGCTAAGGGAGCTCCGCACTGTGGGAGGGTCAGTGCTGAGGGAGCGCCGCACTGTGGGAGGGTCCGTGCTAAGGGAGCTCCGCACTGTGGGAGGGTCAGTGCTGAGGGAGCGCCGCACTGTGGGAGGGTCAGTGCTGAGGGAGCGCTGCACTGTGGGAGGGTCCGTGCTAAGGGAGCTCCGCACTGTGGGAGGGTCAGTGCTGAGGGAGCGCCGCACTGTGGGAGAGTCAGTGCTGAGGGAGCGCCGCACTGTGGGAGGGTCAGTGCTGAGGGAGCGCCGCACTGTGGGAGAGTCAGTGCTGAGGGAGCGCTGCACTGTGGGAGGGTCCGTGCTAAGGGAGCTCCGCACTGTGGGAGGGTCAGTGCTGAGGGAGCGCCGCACTGTGGGAAGGTCAGTGCCGAGGGAGTGCCGCACTGTGGGAGGGCCAATGCCGAGGGAGTGCCGCACTGTGGGAGGGTCAGTGCTGAGGGAGCGCCGCACTGTGGGAGGGTCAGTGCTGAGGGAGCGCCGCACTGTGGGAGAGTCGGTGCTGAGGGAGCGCCGCACTGTGGGAGGGTCAGTGCTGAGGGAGTGCCACACTGTGGGAGGGTCAGTGCTGAGGGAGTGCCGCACTGTGGGAGAGTCAGTGCTGAGGGAGCGCCGCACTGTGGGAGGGTCAGTGCTGAGGGAGTGCCGCACTGTGGGAGAGTCAGTGCTGAGGGAGCGCTGCACTGTGGGAGGGTCAGTGCCGAGGGAGTGCCGCACTGTGGGAGGGTCAGTGCCGAGGGAGCGCCGCACTGTGGGAGGGTCAGTGCTGAGGGAGCGCCGCACTGTGGGAGGGTCAGTGCTGAGGGAGCGCCGCACTGTGGGAGGGTCAGTGCTGAGGGAGCGCCGCACTGTGGGAGGGAATGTCGCTGCATTACTCAGATTCTATATTTGAAGCAGTTATTTTGGGCTGTGGTATCTAATTCTAGCTCTGTCTCTGGTGATGTGGTGTCTACAGTGGAGTCAGGATTCTGCCCATTCGCAGGTCACATGGCTGTCTTTCCCAGATCTGCCAAAACCGGGAATCTTCAAACTAAAGGTGCCTACAGTCAATAAAACACACTGGTTCCCGTATCCCTCAATCCCCACCTTCTCCCCGTGTCCCTCAATCCCCAGCTTCTCCCCGTATCCCTTAATCCCACCTTCACCCCGTATCCCTCAATCCCACCTTCTCCCCGAATCCCTCAATCCCCACCTTCTCCCCGTATCCCTCAATCCCCACCTTCTCCCTGTATCCCTCAATCCCACCTTCTCCCCGTATCCATCAATCCCCACATTCTCCCCGTGTCCCTCAATCCCACCTTCTCCCCGTATCCCTCAATCCCCACCTTCTCCCCGTATCCCTCAATCCCCACCTTCTCCCCGTATCCCTCAATCCCACCTTCTCCCCGTATCCATCAATCCCCACCTTCTCCCCGTGTCCCTCAATCCCACCTTCTCCCCGTATCCCTCAATCCCCACCTTCTCCCCGTATTCCTCAATCCCCACCTTCTCCCCGTATCCCTCAATCCCCACCTTCTCCCCGTATCCCTCAATCCCCACCTTCTCCCCGTATCCCTCAATCCCCCTTTCTCCCCGTATCCCTCAATCCCCACCTTCTCCCCGTATCCCTCAATCCCCACCTTCTCCCCGTATCCCTCAATCCCCACCTTCTCCCCGTATCCCTCAATCCCCACCTTCTCCCCGTATCCCTCAATCCCCACCTTCTCCCCGTATCCCTCAATCCCACTTTCTCCCCGTATCCCTCAATCCCACCTTCTCCCCGTATCCCTCAATCCCCACCTTCTCCCCATATCCCTCAATCCCCACCTTCTCCCCATATCCCTCAATCCCACCTTCTCCCCGTATCCCTCAATCCCCACCTTCTCCCCATATCCCTCAATCCCACCTTCTCCCCGTATCCCTCAATCCCACCTGGTTACCAGTTGACTCCTGTATCGACCCCTTCTTAGCGTCTTCAGAAAAGGGCAGAAGCCGGGGGTGGGGGGTGGCGGGGGGCGGGGGGGGGAGAGAGAGGAGTGGGGTGGGGGGTGGGGTGGGGGGGGGGTGGGTGGGGGGTGGGGTGGGGGGGGAGGGGGTGGGGGGGGCGCAGGGGAGGTGGATGCTGGGACTGAGGAATTCCGGGGGAGTCTTTCTGTTTTTCACTCTACCGTTGAGGAACAAATAACGGGTCTGGGAAAACAGGGCCGGTGAGGAACCAAACTCTCCAGTCCATGAGTTAACCAGCAGCCCAGACCAGCATTGGGCGAGAGCTCCACTGAGCGGCCCCACGCCAACTAGGAAAATCAGGCTCTAGTTTGCAGTCAGGCCTGTAGGCCCCACTCAACTTCCAGAGACCGGTCATCGTGCAGTGAGCGTCAGAAATTGCAGTGAGGCCTCACTGCTAAAGCGGAAATGGATTTGTCAGCTCTCTCTCTCTCTCTCTCCAACATATGGAATCTATCAGGTTTCAACTCAACTCACTTCACCTCAGGGGGCCCCTCTCCTCAGTATTTTGCTCTCTCGTCACCACGTTTACTTCAACGCTCCCCCGTCTCCAGGCCCCGCAGCATCCAGGCCCCAGTGATTGATTTCTGAAATGTTCTGTCTCACCAATATCCCTCAATCCCCACCTTCTCCGTGTCCCTCAATCCCAGCTTCTCCCCGACTCCCTCAATCCCCACCTTCTCCCCGATTCCTCAATCCCCACCTTCTCCCCGACTCCCTCAATCCCACCTTCTCCCCGTATCCCTCAATCCCCACCTTCTCCCCGTATCCCTCAATCCCACCTTCTCCCCGTGTCCTTCAATCCCCACCTTCTCCCCGTATCCCTCAATCCCCACCTTCTCCCCGACTCCCTCAATCCCACCTTCTCCGCATATCCCTCAATCCCCACCTTCTCCCCATATCCCTCAATCCCCACCTTCTCCCCATATCCCTCAATCCCCACCTTCTCCCCGTATCCCTCAATCCCCACCTTCTCCCCGACTCCCTCAATCCCCACCTTCTCCCCATATCCCTCAATCCCCACCTTCTCCCCATATCCCTCAATCCCCACCTTCTCCCCATATCCCTCAATCCCCACATTCTCCCCCAATCCCCACCTTCTCCCCGTATCCCTCAATCCCCACCTTCTCCCCAACTCCCTCAATCCCCACCTTCTCCCCGACTCCCTCAATCCCACCTTCTCCCCGACACCCTCAATCCCACCTTCTCCCCGACTCCCTCAATCCCACCTTCTCCCCGTATCCCTCAATCCCCACCTTCTCCCCATATCCCTCAATCCCCACCTTCTCCCCGTATCCCTCAATCCCCACCTTCTCCCCGTATCCCTCAATCCCCACCTTCTCCCCGACTCCCTCAATCCCACCTTCTCCCCATATCCCTCAATCCCCACCTTCTCCCCATATCCCTCAATCCCCACCTTCTCCCCGACTCCCTCAATCCCACCTTCTCCCCGTATCCCTCAATCCCCACCTTCTCCCCGTATCCCTCAATCCCCACCTTCTCCCCGACTCCCTCAATCCCACCTTCTCCCCGTATCCCTCAATCCCACCTTCTCCCCGTATCCCTCAATCCCACCTTCTCCCCGAATCCCTCAATCCCCACCTTCTCCCCGACTCCCTCAATCCCACCTTCTCCCCGTATCCCTCAATCCCACCTTCTCCCGTATCCCTCAATCCCACCTTCTCCCCGTATCCCTCAATCCCCACCTTCTCCCCGTATCCCTCAATCCCCTCCTTCTCTTCGTGTCCCTCAATCCTCATCTTCTTTCCGTTGCCCTTAAGCAGCCTGAAACTTAGGCCCAGGAGAAGGCCTCGTCAGTCCCACAGGCCTGAGGGACACTCCCAGGCCTCACCGGCAGCCCCCGGGGCCTAGTTGGCCGCATGCAGGCCTGCTTCGCCACGTGGAGGCCTCAATTTCCCTTCCTTCACAAAGTGCTGACTGTACAAAAATTCCATCTGGCAGGCAATCACCTGAAGGCTTTTTTTAAAAGGCCTCTCACGGGTGCGGGAGGTTAATTACTGAACTCCCTGCCAGATGGTTAAGGTTATTTTCTTTAAATTCTGCCATACAAATGATCCAAGAGGAAGTGGAGGAAGAGGGCTGAAAAAGTCTGTGGATTTGGGTGTGTGTGTGGAGGTACAATCTGCAAACACGTTTTCTGAGGAACCGCTCCAAAAGAGAAGTGTGGGGGAGGGTATGGGGGGGGAAGAGACAAGGCAGCGGATCCATCAATACAAAGCCCGAATGAGAATCCAAGCTCCCCTTGTATCAGCAAAGCAATTGCTTAACAACTGAGGGACCTCACACCTCACAGCCCAAAACCCAGAAACCTGACCCACATAAACCAGGACAATCACTGTCAGAGGGTCAGTGCTGAGGGAGTGCCGCACTGTGGGAGGGTCAGTGCCGAGGGAGCACAGCACTGTGGGAGGGCCAGTGCTGAGGGAGCGCCGCACTGTCAGAGGGCCAGTGCTGAGGGAGCGACGCACTGTGGGACGGCCAGTGCTGAGGGAGCGCCGCACTGTCGGAGGGCCAGTGCTGAGGGAGCGCCGCACTGTGGGAGGGTCAGTGCCGAGGGAGCGCCGCACTTTGGGAGGGCCAGTGCTGAGGGAGCGCCGCACTGTCGGAGGGCCAGTGCTGAGGGAGCGACGCACTGTGGGACGGCCAGTGCTGAGGGAGCGCCGCACTGTCGGAGGGCCAGTGCTGAGGGAGCGCCGCACTGTGGGAGGGTCAGTGCCGAGGGAGCGCCGCACTTTGGGAGGGCCAGTGCTGAGGGAGCGCCGCACTGTCGGAGGGCCAGTGCTGAGGGAGCGACGCACTGTGGGACGGCCAGTGCTGAGGGAGCGCCGCACTGTCGGAGGGTCAGTGCTGAGGGAGCGCTGCACTGTTGGAGGGCCAGTGTTGAGGGAGCGCCGCACTGTGGGATGGCCAGTGCTGAGGGAGCGCTGCACTGTCGGAGGGCCAGTGCTGAGGGAGCGCCGCACTGTGGGAGGGTCAGTGCCGAAGGAGCGCCGCACTGTGGGAGGGCCAGTGCTGAGGGAGCGCCGCAGTGTCGGAGGGTCAGTGCTGAGGGAGCGCCGCACTGTCGGAGGGCCAGTGCTGAGGGAGCGCTGCACTGTTGGAGGGCCAGTGCTGAGGGAGCGCCACACTGTTGGAGGGTCAGTGTTGAGGGAGCGCCGCAGTGTCGGAGGGCCAGTGCTGAGGGAGCGCCGCACTGTGGGAGGGTCAGTGCCGAGGGAGCGCCGCATTGTGGGAGGGTCAGTGCCGAGGGAGCGCCACACTGTGGGAGGGTCAGTGCCGAGGGAGTGCCGCACTGTGGGAGGGTCAGTGCCGAGGGAGTGCCGCACTGTGGGGCGGCCAGTGTTGAGGGAGCGCCGCACTGTCGGAGGGCCAGTGCTGAGGGAGCGCCGCACTGTCGGAGGGCCAGTGCTGAGGGAGTGCCGCATTGTGGGAGGGTCAGTGCCGAAGGAGCGCCGCATTGTGGGAGGGTCAGTGCCGAGGGAGTGCCGCACTGTCGGAGGGCCAGTGTTGAGGGAGCGCCGCACAGTCGGAGGGCCAGTGTTGAGGGAGCGCCGCACTGTCGGAGGGCCAGTGGTGAGGGAGCGCCGCACTGTGGGAGGGTCAGTGCCAAGGGAGTGCCACATTGTGGGAGGGTCAGTGCCGAGGGAGCGCCGCACTGTCGGAGGGCCAGTGTTGAGGGAGCGCCGCACTGTCGGAGGGCCAGTGCTGAGGGAGCGCTGCACTGTGGGAGGGTCAGTGCTGAGGGAGCGCCGCACTGTGGGAGGGTCAGTGCCGAGGGAGTGCCGCACTGTGGGAGAGTCAGTGCTGAGGGAACGCCGCACTGTCGGAGGGTCAGTGCTGAGGGAGCGCCGCACTGTGGGAGGGTCAGTGCTGAGGGAGCGCCGCACTGTCGGAGAGTCAGTGCTGAGGGAGCGCCGCACTGTGGGAGGGTCAGTGCTGAGGGAGCGCCGCACTGTGGGAGGGTCAGTGCTGAGGGAGCGCCGCACTGTGGGAGGGTCAGTGCTGAGGGAGCGCCGCACTGTCGGAGGGCAAGTGCTGAGGGAGCGCCGCACTGTCGGAGGGTCAGTGCTGAGGGAGCGTCGCACTGTGGGAGGGTCAGTGCTGAGGGAGCGCCGCACTGTGGGAGGGTCAGTGCTGAGGGAGCGCCGCACTGTGGGAGGGTCAGTGCTGAGGGAGCGCCGCACTGTGGGAGGGTCAGTGCTGAGGGAGCGCCGCACTGTGGGAGGGTCAGTGCTGAGGGAGCGCCGCACTGTGGGAGGGTCAGTGCTGAGGGAGCGCCGCACTGTGGGAGGATCAGTGCTGAGGGAGCGCCGCACTGTGGGAGGGTCAGTGCTGAGGGGGCGTCGCACTGTGGGAGGGTCAGTGCTGAGGGAGCGCCGCACTGTGGGAGGGTCAGTGCTGAGGGAGCGCCGCACTGTGGGAGGGTCAGTGCTGAGGGAGCGCCGCACTGTGGGAGGGTCAGTGCTGAGGGAGCGCCGCACTGTGGGAGGGTCAGTGCTGAGGGAGCGCCGCACTGTGGGAGGGTCAGTGCTGAGGGAGTGCCGCACTGTTGGAGAGTCAGTGCTGAGGGAGCGCCGCACTGTGGGAGGGTCAGTGCTGAGGGAGCGTCGCATGGTTGGAGGGTCAGTGCTGAGGGAGCGCCGCACTGTGGGAGGGTCAGTGCTGAGGGAGCGCCGCACTGTGGGAAGGTCAGTTCTCGAGGGTTGTTGTGCTTCCTGTATCCTGTGGCTATTATTTATGAAGGAATCCAAACCCAGGGACCTGATAATAAACTGAACACTGCTGATGGGATCTCACTGTGCCCCCCGTGCCTGCCATCCTGGACACACAGGGGTCACAGAGATGCCTCCCTGTCCTGCAGCTGTGTTTTTGCTCTCTCCCTCCCTGCCGTTGGTGCTGAACAGTTAACATTCTCTGGTGAGCGTAACGGAATTCCATAAATAACCACTTTCTTCACTGTTTCAAACAGTCAGGAGCAGAGGGGTTGGAAGTCTCTCTGAAACAGGCTGCTTTCATAGGCTGGGTGTAACCAGGGTCTGGTCGAGTGTTCAAATTTCACACCATCCCAGTGTGTGAGAGAGAGAGAGACAGAGAGAGAGACAGACAGAGAGAGAGAGAGAGACAGAGACACACATACAGGGAAAGAGAGAGACAGAGAGAGAGACAGAGAGAGAGACAGAGAGAGAGACAGAGAGAGAGACAGAGAGAGAGACAGAGAGAGAGACAGAGAGAGAGACAGAGAGAGAGACAGAGAGAGAGAGAGACACACACACACACACACACACGCACACAGGGAAATAGAGAGACCCAGAGAGAGAGAGAGAGACACACACACATACACACAGAGACACACACAGAGACACACACAGGCACAGAGAAAGAGGAGAGAGACACAGAGAGAGAGAGACACACACACACACAGAGACACACACAGAGAGCGAGAGAGAGAGCGAGAGTCACACACACACACAGCGAGAGACACACGCGCACACACAGACAGAGACACACACACACACACAGACAGAGACACACACACAGACAGAGACACACACACAGACAGAGACACACACACACACACAGACAGAGACACACACACACACACAGACAGAGACACACACACACACACACAGCGAGAGACACACACACACACAGCGAGAGACACACACACACACACGGACAGAGACACACACACACACACGGACAGAGACACACACACACACACGGACAGAGACACACACACACACACGGACAGAGACACACACACACACACGGACAGAGACACACACACACACACGGACAGAGACACACACACACACGGACAGAGACACACACACACACACAGACAGAGACACACACACACACAGCGAGAGACACACGCGCACACACAGCGAGAGACACACACACAGCGAGAGACACACACACACAGACAGAGACACACACACACACACAGACAGAGACACACACAGCGAGAGACACACACACACACAGACAGAGACACACGCGCACACACAGACAGAGACACACGCGCACACACAGAGACACACGCGCACACACAGACAGAGACACACGCGCACACACAGACAGAGACACACACACACACACAGACAGAGACACACGCGCACACACAGACAGAGACACACACACACACACAGAGACACACACACACAGACAGAGACACACGCACACACACAGACAGAGACACACGCACACACACAGACAGAGACACACACACACACAGCGAGAGACACACGCGCACACACAGCGAGAGACACACACACACACAGCGAGAGACACACGCGCACACACAGCGAGAGACACACACACACACACAGACAGAGACACACACACAGACACAGAGAAAGAGGAGGAGAGAGACACACACACACACAGAGAGACACACACAGAGAGACACACACAGAGAGACACACACACACACAGAGAGACACACACACACAGACACACAGCGAGAGAAAGAGGAAGAGGGGGACACACAGGGAGTGGGGGGGTGGCTGATGGAAGATAATAAGATGTGAAATCAGCTCCTGGGAGTTTCAGGTTCTGCCCAGAATCGGCTGTTTTTATTGATCCTGAGACAGTTTGTAAAAATAATGAGATTGCTTCCTTCCCACAATCCATCCCGTGAGACAGCACACTTCACCAATCAGACCACATCACACCATTGGGAGAGACTGCTGGAGTGGGGGCGATCGATTCAGTACCGTCAGGTTATACACACACACACACTTATCCAGCTTGGCTAAAGGTCAGTCAACACTCCACATTGCAGAGATACACAACAGATACAGCAGTGCTGGAGGCCATTCAGCCCCTCCCCCATCCATACTGGCTCATCTCTGCCAGATTAACTTGCCCAGTTCCCGCTCCCCTCCTCACCTTCCCCCCACCCCCGATACCCTGCGGGAGTAACTCAGCCCCGTCCCCCCACCCTCCCCCCCGTGACCCTGCGGGAGTAACACAGCCCAGTCCCCCACCCTTCCCCCGTGACCCTGCCCATTCTCCCTCTCCAGATAATGATCCAATTCCCCTTTGGGAAGCCTCGATTGAACCTGCCCCCCCCACACTCTCAGGCAGCGCCTTCCAGATCCTAACCACTCGCTGTGTGAAAAACTCCCTCCCCGTGTCTCCGTCGCTTCTTTCTCCAATCGCCCCCAATCTGTGTCCCCCTCTGGTTCCCCATCCTCCCGCCAATGGGAACAGTTTCTCCCTCTCTACTCTGTCCCGGACCCCAATCCCCCCCCTCATGATTTTGAACCCCTCGATCAAATCTCCTCTCAACCTTCTCTTCTCCCAAGGAGAACATTCCCAACTTCTATCCACGGAGCTGAAGTCCCCTCATCCCCGGAACCATTCTCCTCAAACTAAGCTCACAAGATTGTCTGAGATTAGATGGCAGACATGACAAGTCCAGTTCCGTCCCCCAACTCCTGTTGCCTTAGTTTCCATCCCTGTATCCACCCCCATCAAGGGGTTCCTGAACCATGGGGGGGGGGCCACGGACCCGTGGACATCAGCAAAGGGTCTCCGGGGGGTTCCGCGGAACTGGAGGCTGCCACACGACCGAGCGTTCAAAAGGTGCGAATGCCCGATTTCCAAAACAAGAGTGTATGTGTGTAAATGGGGAGGGGTGGGAGAGAGGTGTGAGTGTGTGTGGGGCAGCTCGGTAACACAGTGGTTAGCACTGCTGCCTCACAGCGCCAGGGAACCGGGTTCAATTCCCGGCTCGGGTCACTGTCTGTGTGGAGTCTGTACATTCTCCCCGTGTCTGCGTGGGTTTCCTCCGGGTGCTCCGGTTTACTCCCACACTCCAAAGATGTGCGGGTTAGGTGGATTGGCCGTGCTAAATTGCCCCTTAGTATCAGGAGGATTAGCAGGGTAAATATGCGGGGTTATAGGGATAGGATCTGGGTGGGATTGTGGTCGGTACACAATGGGCTGAATGGCCTCCCTGCTGCACTGTATGAAATGGGCCAGAGCAAGGCCTCTCAGGGCACCAGTGATCCATTGAAACATAGAAAATCGGAACAGGAGGAGGCTATTCGGCCCATCGAGCCTGCTCCTCCATTCATGCTGATCATCAAACTCAAACGCCTGATCCCACCTTTCGCCCCAAGAGTTATATCGAACTGCTTCATAAAAACATCCAATGTTTGTCCTCAACTACTTCGAGTGGTCCACAGGCTGACCACTCTCTGGGTGAAGAAATTTCTCCTCATCTCTGTCCTAAAGGATCTCCCCCGTATCCTCAGACGGTGACCCCTGGTTCTGGATTCCCCCACCATCGGGAACATCCTCCCTGCATCCACCCTGTCTAGTCCTGTTAGAGTTTTATAAATCTCTATGAGCTCCCCCCCCTCATTTGTCTGAACTCCAGTGAAAACAATCCTAACCTTGTCAATCTCTCCTCATACATCAGTCCCCGGAATCAGCCTGGTAAACCTTCTCAGATGTGTATGAGAGAGAGGGAGAGGAGAGCTCGGAGAGGTGTGTGAGAGAGCGAGAAGGGTGTGTGTGAGCAAAGGTGGAAGTGAGGTGTGTGCACGTTGCAGAGAGAGAGAGAGGTGTGTGTGTCTGATGTGAGAATCAGTTGTCCAGCATCACTCCTCCCAATAAAAGTCCAAAGATGTGCGGGTTAGGTTGATTGGCCATGCTAAAAATTGCCCCTTCGTGTCCTGGGATGCGTAGATTAGTGGGTAAAATAGGTAGGGATATGGGGGTCGGGCCTGGGTGGGATTGTGGTCGGTGCAGACTCGATGGGCCGAATGGCCTCTTTCTGTACTGTAGGGTTTCTATGATTTCTTTGATTAAAAATAATAAAAGATCAGGCAAAAGTATTCCTTAATACTTGTAAATGATTACCAGATTACTCTCCTAAAGAGGGCACTCCACGCAGGGGTTATTGTTAAAGAGGATGCGGCAGGGGGGTTAATGTGAGGGGGCCGTATAGCTGGCAAATGTGTGACTGTGTGCGCCTCCGTCTAATGTCCAATATCCGCACAGATGGATCTAGAAAAGACTGGTTTACATTTGATTTCTGTGTTCACCGCTCTGTCATGGCACAAAGTGGGAGGGCGTCGATATTACAAGAATGATTGGGGTTCCCCGATGCTCTTGGGAGGTCGGACACTAGGGGAGGCTTCTCAAAAGACCGATGTAGACATGTCACTGTCACGGTGCAATTCCGCCTTGCCCCCTGCAGGGGACGCTGCAGCCCTGCGACTGAGCTGTGACAAGTTTACATAGCGTTTTGCAATGTCGCTCCAAGAAGGCGCGCAAGAAAACCACCCATCTTGGCTACCCATCTCAATTTATGAAATATTTATTTTTTGTCACGCGCGAGGAAGCCGGGACCCAAAAATGTACCAAAAACCAAACCAATTCAGCCGAGTTCAGGACTCATTGGAGTCGAGAGGGAGCGTTGAAAATTAACTGCTGCAGGAACTAATTCTGCAGTTTAACCTCTGTGGAACACAGCCCTGGCGGCCAATTATCTTGATTTAAACCAGATTATGAAGAAGTTATTAAAAATAAATCGTGTGGGGGAGGGGTTGGAGAGGGAGGGGGATGGGGGGGGGCGACAGAGGGAGGGGGATGGGGGGACGACAGAGGGAGGGGGATGGGGGGGACGACAGAGGGAGGGGGATGGGGGGGACGACAGAGGGAGGGGGATGGGGGGGACGACAGAGGGAGAGGGATGGGGGGGACGACAGAGGGAGGGGGATGGGGGGACGACAGAGGGAGAGGGATGGGGGGGGCAGAGGGATGGGGGGGCAGAGGGATTGGGGGGGCAGAGGGATGGCGGGGGGCAGAGGGATGGGGGGGTGGGAGAGGGATGGGGGGGTGGGAGAGGGATGGGGGGGTGGGAGAGGGATGGGGGGAGAGGGATGGGGGGGAGAGGGATGGGGGGGCAGATGGGGGGGGCAGAGTGAGGGGACAGAGGGAGGGGAGGGAATGGGGGAAGAGGTGGCAAGAATTTAAGCCCACCCAGATATCAAATTGAGTTGACACATCAGCTCTGCAGCCAGTTTTGTTTTGCTTAGATTACAGAGAGAGACTTTTTTTTGCTTAACTGTGGGATAGAGTCCAAGTCCTGACTTAAAATAAACTCCTTTAGCAGCGTGCCATTTCTCCCCTCGTTGCAAAAGTCACTTCATTCACACACAAAGGCTGCTTCTGCCCCTCGTAGCAAAATATACCCTCGCCCACACTGCGAAACGTCAGTGATTATTGTTACAACGTTCAACAATATTATCACAACATACTTAACCTCAAAACACTTAACCCCCTCCATCCAGAACTGAAATGTTTCCTCAACCTTCCTTTTCACACCACCACTTTTGTCAGTTTCCCAAAACTTTTATCCCAAATCTTTGCCCTGTCTCCATTTTCCAAACTTTTATTCCACTCCCCTTCCCCACCCCCAATTTTCTCCAAAACCATTCCCAGTCTCTGAAAAGTTCCTCCAAAAAGATCCCTGAAAAACAAGTTTTGGGAAACTCTTCCCCAACTCCAGAAAGTTTCACAAAACTTTTCCCCAGTTCCCAAAAAAGGTTTTGGTAAACTTTTCCCCAACTCCAGAAAGTTTCACAAAACTTTTCCCCAGTTCCCAAAAAAGGTTTTGGGAAACTTTTCCCCAACTCCAGAAAGTTTCACAAAACTTTTCCCCAGTTCCCAAAAACAATTTTGGGAAACTCTTCCCCAACTCTAGAAAGCTTGACAAAACTTTTCCCCAGTTCCCGAAAAAGGTTTTGGTAAACTTTTCCCCAACTCTAGAAAGTTTCACAAAACTTTTCCCCAGTCCCTGAAAAAAAAAGCTTTGTGTACTTTTCCCTGAGTCTGGGAAATCTCTCCAATACTTTTCCCAGTCTCTGAAAAAAAAGTTTTGAGAACTTTTGTTTTCCATGCCTCGGTTTTCCAAATACTTTCCTGACTCTCCAAAACTTTGCTCGGTCCCGGAGAGAGAAAAAAAGTTTTGGGAAACTTTTACCCTTGTCTGAAAAGTTTCTCAAAACTTTTTTTTTCCCCTTCTGTCCCGGGTTTATATTCTTGCAAACTTTATTTGTGTCCCCAGCCTCGGTTTTGCAAACTTTTTTTGGTCCTAAAAAAAAAGTTTTTCCAAAAACTTTTTCACCCTTTGCAGTGTCCCCCTCCCCCCCCCCCCCCCCCCCCCAGCATTTTTATTTCGATTCCACAGTCTCTCTGGTTCGTTTTTGTCCCGATTGGAACTTACCAAGGCGGACTTGCTGGCCTGGACGGGATGCATCAAGGGCTCCGGTATGATAGGAAAACCGCATCGTTTTGGATTGAAGGGGAGCGACTCGCTGCTCACTCGGCGGGGGGAAATTCAATAGAACGCTCCTCGTTCGGTTGAGTTGCATTTTTTTTCCCCCTTGATCTCTTGCCCCCCTCAACCACCTACCTCCCTCCCACCCAGAACACCAACTCCAGGCGAGCAGTCCCAGCTACAGGATCCAACAACTCCACACACTCCCTCCAACTTCCAGGGATAAAGAGACTTGAGTCCAGTCAACCACCAAGTGAATCAGGCACCATCTCTTCCTTTCTGTCCCTGGGTATGCTTTTTGCACTGGTTTAGTTTACCACCCCTTATTTGTCTTCCATCTCTCTCAAACTTTTCCCAAATTTTCCCAACTTCCACAAGTGACGTCCTCTTGGATTGACAGCATCCTCCTTCAGCCTTTCCCCCCCCAAAAAAACTGTTCTTTCCTGTCTGCGGACTGCACAGTCCTGGCTTTTAAAGGGGTATCATCTCTCTGTTTTTTGCTCTGTTCTGTGCTGATTTGAGTCTCCGATTTCAACCTCCCATTGTCAACCTTGCCTCTTTTTGTTTACAGGGAATGTGGGCGTCGCTGGTTCGACCCAGTATTTATTGCCCAACCCTAATTGCCCCCTTGGGAAGGGTGGTGGGTGAGCTGCCATCTTGAACCGGCTGCAGTCCCGTGTGGTGTAGGTACACCCACAGCGCTGTTAGGGAGGGAGCTCCAGGATTTTGACCCAGCCGCAGTGAAGGAACGGCCGATATATTTCCGAGTCAGGATGGTGTGTGTGGTTGGTGGGGGAATTAAATTTATTTATTAGTTACAAGTTATTAGTTACATTAACGCTGCAATGAAGTTACTGTGAAATTCCCCTAGTCGGCACACTCCGGCGCCTGTTCGGGTAACACTGAGGGAGAATTTAGCATGGCCAATGCATCTAACCAGCACGTCTTTCGGACTGTGGGAGGAAACCGGAGCACCCGGAGGAAACCCACGCAGACACGGGGAGAACATACAGACTCCACACACACACAGTGATGTAAGCCGGGAATCGAACCCTGACGCTGTGAGGCAGCAGTACTAACCACTATGCCACCGTGCCTTGCAGGCGGTGGGTGTTCCCCATGGCGTCTGCTGCCCTTGTCCTTCTAGGGGGTAGAGGTGGTGGGTTTGGGCGGTGCTGTCGAAGGAGCCTTGGCGAGTCGCTGCGGTGCATCTTGTAGACGGTACACACTGCTGCCGCTGTGCGTCGGTGGTGGAGGGAGTGAATGTCGAGGGTGGGGGGTTAGCGTGTCGATCGAGCGGGGGGGGCTGCTTTGTCCCGGATGGTGTCGAGCTTCTCGAGTGTTGTCGGAGCCGCGCTCATCCAGGCGAGTGGGAGAGTATTCCATCACACTCCTGACTTGTGCCTTGTAGATGGTGGACAGGCTTTGGGGGGAGTCAGGAGGTGAGTTACTCTCCGCAGGATTCCCAGCCTCTGACCTGCTCTGGGAGACACAGTATTTATATGGCTGGGTCCAGTTCAGTTTCTGCTCAATGGTAACCCCCAGGATGTTGATAGTGGGGGGTGGAGGGGGGAATTCAGCCAAGGTAAAATCATAGAGTCATAGAGGTTTACAGCATGGAAACAGGCCCTTCGGCCCAACTTGTCCATGCCACCCAGTTTTTAACCATTAAGCTAGTCCCAATTGCCTACATTTGGCCCATATCCCTCTATACCCATTTAACTGTCTAAATGCTTTTTAAAAATAGAGTAGAAGAGTACAGAAAAGATTTACTAGGATGCTACCGGGACTTATTGGTTTGAGTTATAAGGTGAGGTGGGATAGACTGGGACTTTTTTCTCTGGAGCGTAGGAGGCTGAGGGGTGACCTTATAGAGGTCTATAAAATAATGAGGGGCATAGATCAGCTAGATAGTCAATATCTTTTCCCAAAGGTAGGGGAGTCTAAAACTAGAGGGCATAGGTTTAAAGTGAGAGGGGACAGATACAAAAGGGTCCACAGGAGCAATTTGTTCACACAGAGGGTGGTGAGTGTCTGGAACGAGCTGCCAGAGGCAGTAGTAGAGGCGGGTACAATTTTGTCTTTTAAAAAGCATTAAGACCGTTACATGGGTAAGATGGGTATAGAGGGATATGGGCCAAATGCGGGCAACTGGGACGAGCTTAGGGGTTTTTTAAAAAGGGGCAGCATGGACAAGTTGGGCCGAAGGGCCTGTTTCCATGCTGTAAGCCTCTCTGACTCTATGGTCATTGAATGTCAAGGGGAGATGGTTGGATCCTCTCTTGTTGGAGGTGGTCATTGCCTGGTGCTTGTGTGGGGTGAATGTTACTCACCACTTGTCAGCCCGAGCCTGGATATTGTCCAGGTCTCGGTGCATTTGGACACGGGCTGCTTCAGTATCTGAGGAGTGGCGAATGGTGCTGAACACTGTGCAGTCAGCAGCGAACATCCCCACTCCTGACCTTACGATGGAGGGAAGGTCATTGATGAAGCAGCTGAAGATGGCTGGGGCCTCGGACACGACCCTGAGGAACTCCTGCAGTGATGTCCTGGAGCTGAGATGATCGACCTCCAACCATCTTCCTTTGTGCCAGGATTCACTCCAACCAGCGGAGAGTTTGCCCCCTGATTCCCATCGATTCCAGTTTGGCTCGGGCTCCTTGATGCCACACTCGCTCAAATGCGGCCTTGATGTCAAGGGCCGTCACTCTCACCTCTGGAATTCAGCTCTTTTGTCCATGTTTGAACCAAGGCTGTAATGAGGTCAGGAGCTGAGTGACCCTGGCGGAACCCAAACTGTGCGTCACTGAGCAGGTGATTGCTGAGTAAGTGCCGCTTGATAGCGCTGTCGATGGCCCCTTCCATCACTTCACTGATGATCAAGAGTAGGCTGATTGGGCTGTAATTGGCCGGGTTGGATTGGTCTTGTTTCTTTTGGACAGGACCTCCCTGGGCCATACCTGGGCAAGTCACTGAAGGCAGAAGAGCATGTTAGTAGGAAGGCATATGGGACACTTTATCAATCGAGGCATAGATTACAAAACCAGGGAAGTCATGTTGGCGTTGGATACAACTTTGGTGAGGCCACAGCTCGAGTACTGAGTGCAGTTCTGGTCATCACATTATCGGAAAGATGTGATTCCACTGGAGGGAGTGCAGAGGAGATTCACCAGGATGGGATGGAGCATTTAAGTTATGAAGAGAGGTTGGGTAGGCTTGGGTTATTTTCGTTGGAGCAGGGAAGACTGAGGGGCGACCTGATCGAGGTGTACAAGATTATGAGGGACAAGGACAGGGTGGATAAGGATCAGCTGTTCCCCTTAGTTGAAGGGTCAGTCGGGAGGGGACACAGGTTCAAGGTGATGGGCAGGAGGTTCAGGGGGGATGTGAGGGAAAACTTCTTACCCAGAGGGTCTGGAATGCACTGCCTGGGAGGGTGGTGGAGGCAGGATGCCTCACATCCTTTAAAAAGTACCTGGATGAGCACTTGGCACATCAGGACATTCAAGGCTATGGGCCAAGTGCTGGTAAATGGGACTAGGTGGGAGGTCAGGTGTTTCACACAGACTCGATGGGCTGAAGGGCCTCTTCTGCACTGTGAGATTCTGTGAGTTTTCCACATTGTTGGGTAGATGCCAGTGTTGTAACTGTACTGGAAGAGCTTGGCTCGGGGTACGGCAAGTTCTGGAGCGCAAGTCTTCAGTACTATTGCCGGAATGTTATCAGGGTCCATTGCCTTTTCAGCATCCAACCGTTTCTTGATATCACGGGGAGTGAATCGAATTGGGCTGGAGACTGGCATCTGAGATGCTGGGGACCACTGGAGGAGGCCGAGATGGATCATCCACTCGGCACTTCTGGCTGAAGATTGCGGCAAATACCTCAGCCTTATCGTTTGTGGCAATGTGCTGTCCATCTCTGAGGATGGGGATATTTGTGGATCCTCCAGTGAGTTGTTTAATTGTCCACCACCATTCACAACGTGTGTCTGTATGCGTGTAAGTATGTGTGTGTGTGTCTGTGTGTGTGTGTGTGTGTGTCTGTGTGTGTGTGTGTGTGTCTGTGTGTGTGTGTCTGTGTGTGTGTGTCTGTGTGTGTGTGTGTGTGTGTGTGTGTGAGAGAGAGAGAGAGAATGCTTGTGCACGAGTCAGGGTGTGCGCCTAAATTTTGTTTTACTCTTTGGTGGGGATGTGGGGCATCGCTGGGCAAGACCCTAATTGCCCGACCCTAATTGCCCCTTGAATGGGGCCTATCTCCGAGGGTGGTCCGGACCGCATTGCCGTGTGTCTGGAGTCTGGAGTCACGTGTGGGCCAGACCGGGGTAAGGACGGCAGATTTCCTTTCCCCCTAAAGGGGACACTAGTGAACCAGAGACAATCGATGATCATTTCACTGTCACCATTACTGAGACTGGCTTTATAATTCCTGATTTCACTAACTGCATTTAAATTCCACCAGCTGCCCTCGGGGGATTTGAACCCGTGTCTCCCCCCGCCCCAGAGTGTTAGCCCCAAGTCTCTGGGTTACTGGTTAGTGACAAAGGGAGTGTGAGAGAGAATGTGAGAATATTTATGTGTGCGATAGTGAGAATATGTGAGTGTGAGTGAGACTAAGTGCGTGTGTAAGACTGCAGTTTGTCTGTGCGCGTGTGTGACTGTGTCAATGTGAATCAGTGTATTTGTGTGTGTGTATGTATATGTCAGTGTGAGTATGTGTGTGTGTGAGCGTGTGTGTGTAGGTGTCAGTGTGAGTGTGCCAGCATGTGTGTGTCAGTGTGACTGCGTGTGTGTGTCAGTGTGAATGTCAGTGTGAGTATGACTGTGAATGTGTGAGTGTCAGTGTGAGTGGATCAGTGTGAGTTTGAGTGTGTCAGTGTGTGTGTCAGTGTGTGAGTGAGTGTGTGTGTCATTGTGAGTGTCAGCGTGTGAGTGTCAGCGTGAGTGCGAGTGTGAGAGTGTTAGTATGTTTGTGTGTGTCAGTGTGTGCGTGTGTGTTGGTGAGTATGTGTGCCAGTGTGAGCGTGCCAGAGTGTGTCAGTGTTAGAGTGTCAGTGAGTGAGAGTGTGTGTCATTGCGAGTGTGTGTGTGTCATTGCGAGTGTGTGTGTGTCATTGCGAGTGTGTGTGTGTCAGTGCGAGTGTGTGTGTGTCAGTGCGAGTGTGTGTGTGTCAGTGCGAGTGAGAGAGTGTGAGTGTGACAGTGTGAGCAGGACGGGGGGGTCACAGTGAAATCCCTCCTGCCTGTTCAGGGTGTGTGAATTGCAGCAGGGGCTGTTCCGGGGGGGAAGGGGTTAAGGGAGCACGGAGCACATCCGAGGCATCCGGCAGAGCCAGTGTTTTCCACATGTTTTCCTGCCTGTCCCACTGGGATGTTCGGCGAGCTCCGGCTGGGATATTTATTGCTGGGCCAGGCAGCTGGAGCTGTGCCGGGCTGAAGCAGAGCGCTGAAACATTAGCTGACCGCAGGGTCTGGTTAGAGATTCCTGAATTCCTGTACGCAGCCGGGGAAACAGGGGCTGGATTATTCACCCACTGACTGAGGGATGTGGTCGCTGACGCCATTTGTTTTTACTGACTGCTGGGAGCCAGGTCCACCCGCGGACCCTCCCCCACATCCTCCCACAGCCCCTCCCCCACATCCAATGCAGCCCCTCCCCCACATCCCCTGCAGCCCCTCCCCCACATCCCCTGCAGCCCCTCCCCACATCGACCCCACAGCCCCTCCACCACATCCTCCCACAGCCCCTCCCCCACATCGCCCACACAGCCCCTCCCCCACATCGACCCCACAGCCCCTCCCCCACATCCTCCCGCAGCCCCTCCCCCACATCCCCTGCAGCACCTCCCCCACATCCTCCCGCAGCCCCTCCCCCACATCCCCTGCAGCCCTTCCCCCACATCAACCCCACAGCCCCTCCCCCACATCGACCCCACAGCCCCTCCCCCACATCGACCCTACAGACCCTCCCCCACATCGACCCTACAGCCCCTCCCCCAAATAAACCACACAACCCCTCCCCCACATCACCTGAAGCCCCTCCCCCACATCGACCCCACAGCCCCTCCCCCACATCGACCCCACAGCCCCTCCCCCACATCGACCCCACAGCCCCTCCCCCACATCGACCCCACAGCCCCTCCCCCACATCAACCCCACAGCCCCTCCCCCACATTGACCCCACAGCCCCTCCCCCACATTGACCCCACAGCCCCTCCCCCACATCGACCCCACTGCCCCTCCCCACATCAGCCCCACAGCCCCTCCCCCACATCGATCGCACAGCCCCTCCCCCACATCGATCACACAGCCCCTCCCCCACATCGACCCTACAGCCCCTCCCCCAAATAAACCCCACAGCCCCTCCCCCACATCGATCACACAGCACCTCCCCCACATCGACCCCACAGCCCCTCCCCAAATAAACCCCACAGCCCCTCCCCCACATCGACGCCCAGCCCCTCCCCCACATCGACACCACAGCCCCCCCCACATCCTCCCGCAGCCCCTCCCCCACATCGACCCCACTGCCCCACCCCCACATCACCACACAGCCCCTCCCCCACATCAACCACAAAACCCCTCCCCCACATGGACCCTACAGCCCCTCCCCCAAATAAACCACACAGCCCATCCCCCACATCAACCCCACAGCCCCTCCCCCACATCGATCACACAGCCCCTCCCCCACATCGATCACACAGCCCCTCCCTCACATCGATCACACAGCCCCTCCCTCACATCCCCACACAGCCCCTCCCCCACATTGATCACACAGCCCCTCCCCCACATCAACCTCACAGCCCCTCCCCCACATTCCCCACACAGCCCCTCCCCCACATCGATCCCACAACCCCTCCCCCACATCGACCCCACAGCCCCTCCCCCACATTGACCCCACAGCCCCTCCCCCACATTGACCCCACAGCCCCTCCCCCACATCGACCCCACTGCCCCTCCCCACATCAGCCCCACAGCCCCTCCCCCACATCGATCGCACAGCCCCTCCCCCACATCGATCACACAGCCCCTCCCCCACATCGACCCTACAGCCCCTCCCCCAAATAAACCCCACAGCCCCTCCCCCACATCGATCACACAGCACCTCCCCCACATCGACCCCACAGCCTCTCCCCAAATAAACCCCACAGCCCCTCCCCCACATCGACACCACAGCCCCCCCCACATCCTCCCGCAGCCCCTCCCCCACATCGACCCCACTGCCCCTCCCCCACAGCCCCACCCCCACAGCCCCACCCCCACATCACCACACAGCCCCTCCCCCACATCAACCACAAAACCCCTCCCCCACATGGACCCTACAGCCCCTCCCCCAAATAAACCACACGGCCCCTCCCCCAAATAAACCACACAGCCCATCCCCCACATCAACCCCACAGCCCCTCCCCCACATCGATCACACAGCCCCTCCCCCACATCGATCACACAGCCCCTCCCTCACATCGATCACACAGCCCCTCCCTCACATCCCCACACAGCCCCTCCCCCACATTGATCACACAGCCCCTCCCCCACATCAACCTCACAGCCCCTCCCCCACATTCCCCACACAGCCCCTCCCCCACATCGATCACACAGCCCCTCCCTCACATCCCCACACAGCCCCTCCCCCACATCGGTCACACAGCCCCTCCCCCACATCGATCACACAGCCCCTCCCCCACATCGATAACACAGCCCCTCCCCCACATCGATCACACAGCCCCTCCCCCACATCACCTGCAGCCCCTCCCCCACATCAATCACACAGCCCCTCCCCACATCGCCCACACAGCCCCTCCCCCACATCCCCACACAGCCCCTCCCCCACATTGATCACACAGCCCCTCCCCCACATCCCCCACACAGCCCCTCCCCCACATTGATCACGCAGCCCCTCCCCCACACTGCCCCTACAAAGCCCCTCCCCACACAGCCCCTCCCACACATCCCCCACACAGCCCCTCCCCCATATCCCCCACACAGCCCCTCCCACACAGCCCCTCCCCCATACCCCCCACACAGCCCCTCCCACACATCCCCCACACAGCCCCTCCCCCATATCCCCCACACAGCCCCTCCCACACATCCCCCACACAGCCCCTCCCACACATCCCCCACACAGCCCCATCCCCCACACAGCCCCTCCCCCCATATCCTCCACACAGCCCATTCCCCCCATCCCCCACGCGGCCCCTCCCCCATAGCTTCCACAACCCCACACGGCCCCTCCCCCATAGCCCCCACAACCCCTCTTCCACATCCCCCACACAGCCCCTCCCCCATATCGACCCCATACTGCCCCTCCCCCACAGCGACCCCACAGCCACCCCCCCACATCGACCCCACAGCCCCTCTCCCCACATCAACCCCACACAGCTCCACATCCTCCACACAGCCCCTCCCCCACATCCCCCACACAGCCCTTCCCCATCCCCCACACAGCCCCTCCCCCCACACAGCCCATACTGGCCCTCCCGCACATCGACCCCACAGCCCCTCTCCCCACATCAACCCCACACAGCTCCACATCCTCCACACAGCCCATTCCCCCCCATCCCCCACATGGCCCCTCCGCCATACCCCACACAACCCCTCTTCCACATCCCCCACACAGCCCCTCCCTCACATCGCCCACACAGCCCCTCCCCCCACATTGCCCACACAGCCCATCCCCCCACATCACCCACACTGCCCCTCCCCCCACATCGACCCTACAGCCCCTCCCCCATGTTCCCCACACAGCCCCTCCCCCACATCGATCACACAGCCCCTCCCCCACATCGATCACACAGCCCCTCCCCCCACATCACCCACAAAGCCCCCCCCCCACATCACCCACACAGCCCCCCCTCCACATCACCCACACAGCCCCTCCCCCACATCACCCACAAAGCCCCTCCCCCCACATCACCCACACTGCCCCTCCCACCACATCACCCACACTGCCCCTCCCCCACATCACCCACACTGCCCCTCCCACACATCACCCACACTGCCCCTCCCACACATCGCCCACACAGCCCCTCCCCCCACATCACCCACACTGCCCCTCCCACCACATCACCCACACAGCCCCTCCCACACATCACGCACACTGCCCCTCCCCCCACATCACCCACACTGCCCCTCCCCCCACATCACCACACAGCCCCTCCCACACATCACCCACACAGCCCCTCCCCCCACATCACCCACACAGCCCCTCCCACACATCATCCACACAGCCCCTCCCACACATCACCCACACAGCCCCTCCCGCACATCACCCACACTGCCCCTCCCCCCACATCACCCACACAGCCCCTCCCCCCACATCACCCACACAGCCCCTCCCACACATCATCCACACAGCCCCCCCACACATCACCCACACTGCCCCTCCCCACACATCACCCACACTGCCCCTCCCCCCACATCACCCACACAGCCCCTCCCCCCACATCACCCACACAGCCCCTCCCCCCACATCGCCCACACAGTCGATCTCCTAGAACCCCCCCAAAGCCCCTCCCCCACATCGATCACACAGCCCCCCCACACATCCCCCACACAGCCCCGCCCCCCACATCACCCACACAGCCCCTCCCACACATCCCCCACACAGCCCCGCCCCCCACATCACCCACACTGCCCCTCCCCCCACATCGCTCTCATGGACTGTCCCCCTACATCCCCTACACGGCCCCTCCCCCACTCCACCCCCACATCCCCTCTCCCACTCACCCCCGTCCCCCCCAAAACCCCTCTGCCACACACCTCCTATCAGATGCTGAAATTTTTCTGGGTGGCCTCCAAGGAGAGAGAGGGTGAATCTGGAACAGCTATGCGACTGCAGGAGACATCACCGCCAGATTCCTCAATGCAAATGAGGAGTGCGGAAGGAGCGAGGTGTGGGGGGGCGTGTGGGGGGGGGGGGGGGGGTGTGGGGGGGGGGTGTGGGGGGGGTGTGGGGGGGGGGGGGTGTGGGAGAGGCGGGCGGGTGCGGCAGGTGCATTATGGCCTGGATTTGTACAGAGGTCACTCACTGCAAACAGGGGTTAACACTGACCCAGTGGGCCAAAGGGCCTGCTTCTGTGTTGGAAAACTCCACCTTCTCGATGGTGGCTGAGGGAGTACAGGATGTGACAGCAGTAAGATACAGAGTGAAGCTCCCTCTACACTGCCCCCATCAAACACTCCCAGGACAGGTACAGCACGGGGTTAGATACAGAGTAAAGCTGCCTCCACACTGTCCCCATCAAACACTCCCAGGACAGGTACAGCACGGGGTTAGATACAGAGTAAAGCTCCCTCTACACTGTCCCCATCAAACACTCCCAGGACAGGTACAGCACGGGGTTAGATACAGAGTAAAGCTCCCTCTACACTGCCCCCATCAAACACTCCCAGGACAGGGACAGCACGGGGTGAGATACAGAGTAAAGCTCCCTCTACACTGTCCCCATCAAACACTCCCAGGACAGGTACAGCACGGGGTTAGATACAGAGTAAAGCTCCCTCTACACTGCCCCCATCAAACACTCCCAGGACAGGGACAGCACGGGGTTAGATACAGAGTAAAGCTCCCTCTACACTGCCCCCATCAAACACTCCCAGGACAGGTGCAGCACGGGGTTAGATACAGAGTAAAGCTCCCTCTACACTGTCCCCCATCAAACACCCCCAGGACAGGTGCAGCACGGGGTTAGATACAGAGTAAAGCTCCCTCTACACTGTCCACATCAAACACTCCCAGGACAGGTACAGCACGGGGTTAGATACAGAGTAAAGCTCCCTCTACACTGTCCACATCAAACACTCCCAGGACAGGTACAGCACGGGGTTAGATACAGAGTAAAGCTCCCTCTACACTGTCCACATCAAACACTCCCAGGACAGGGACAGCACGGGGTTAGATACAGAGTAAAGCTCCCTCTACACTGTCCCCATCAAACACTCCCAGGACAGGTACAGCACGGGGTTAGATACAGAGTAAAGCTCCCTCTACACTGTCCACATCAAACACTCCCAGGACAGGTACAGCACGGGGTTAGATACAGAGTAAAGCTCCCTCTACACTGACCACATCAAACACTCCCAGGACAGGTACAGCACGGGGTTAGATACAGAGTAAAGCTCCCTCTACACTGTCCCCATCAAACACTCCCAGGACAGGTACAGCACGGGGTTAGATACAGAGTAAAGCTGCCTCCACACTGTCCCCATCAAACACTCCCAGGACAGGTACAGCACGGGGTTAGATACAGAGTAAAGCTGCCTCCACACTGCCCCCATCAAACACTCCCAGGACAGGTGCAGCACGGGGTTAGATACAGAGTAAAGCTCCCTCTACACTGTCCCCCATCAAACACCCCCAGGACAGGTGCAGCACGGGGTTAGATACAGAGTAAAGCTCCCTCTACACTGTCCCCATCAAACACTCCCAGGACAGATACAGCACGGGGTTAGATACAGAGTAAAGATCCCTCTACACTGTCCCCATCAAACACTCCCAGGACAGGTACAGCACGGGGTTAGATATAGAGTAAAGCTCCCTCTACACTGTCCCCATCAAACACTCCCAGGACAGGTACAGCACGGGGTTAGATACAGAGTAAAGCTCCCTCTACACTGTCCACATCAAACACTCCCAGGACAGGTACAGCACGGGGTTAGATACAGAGTAAAGCTCCGTCTACACTGTCCCCATCAAACACTCCCAGGACAGGTACAGCACGGGGTTAGATACAGAGTAAAGCTCCCTCTACACTGTCCCCATCAAACACTCCCAGGACAGGTACAGCATGGGGTTAGATACAGAGTAAAGCTCCCTCTACACTGTCCACATCAAACACTCCCAGGACAGGTACAGCACAGGGTTAGATACAGAGTAAAGTTCCCTCTACACTGTCCCCATCAAACACTCCCAGGACAGGTACAGCACGGGGTTAGATACAGAGTAAAGCTCCCTCTACACTGTCCACATCAAACACTCCCAGGACAGGTACAGCACGGGGTTAGATACAGAGTAAAGCTCCGTCTACACTGTCCCCATCAAACACTCCCAGGACAGGTACAGCACGGGGTTAGATACAGAGTAAAGCTCCCTCTACACTGTCCCCATCAAACACTCCCAGGACAGGTACAGCACGGGGTTAGATACAGAGTAAAGCTCCCTCTACACTGCCCCCATCAAACACTCCCAGGACAGGGACAGCACGGGGTTAGATACAGAGTAAAGCTCCCTCTACACTGCCCCCATCAAACACTCCCAGGACAGGTACAGCACGGGGTTAGATACAGAGTAAAGCTCCCTCTACACTGTCCCCATCAAACACTCCCAGGACAGGTACAGCACGGGGTTAGATACAGAGTAAAGCTCCCTCTACACTGCCCCCATCAAACACTCCCAGGACAGGGACAGCACGGGGTTAGATACAGAGTAAAGCTCCCTCTCCACTGCCCCCATCAAACACTCCCAGGACAGGTACAGCACGGGGTTAGATACAGAGTAAAGCTCCCTCTACACTGTCCCCCATCAAACACCCCCAGGACAGGTGCAGCACGGGGTTAGATACAGAGTAAAGCTCCCTCTACACTGTCCACATCAAACACTCCCAGGACAGGTACAGCACGGGGTTAGATACAGAGTAAAGCTCCCTCTACACTGTCCACATCAAACACTCCCAGGACAGGTACAGCACGGGGTTAGATACAGAGTAAAGCTCCCTCTACACTGTCCACATCAAACACTCCCAGGACAGGGACAGCACGGGGTTAGATACAGAGTAAAGCTCCCTCTACACTGTCCACATCAAACACTCCCAGGACCGGTACAGCACGGGGTTAGATACAGAGTAAAGCTCCCTCTACACTGACCACATCAAACACTCCCAGGACAGGTACAGCACGGGGTTAGATACAGAGTAAAGCTCCCTCTACACTGTCCCCATCAAACACTCCCAGGACAGGTACAGCACGGGGTTAGATACAGAGTAAAGCTGCCTCCACACTGTCCCCATCAAACACTCCCAGGACAGGTACAGCACGGGGTTAGATACAGAGTAAAGCTCCCTCGACACTGTCCCCATCAAACACTCCCAGGACAGGTACAGCACGGGGTTAGATACAGAGTAAAGCTCCCTCTACACTGTCCACATCAAACACTCCCAGGACAGGTACAGCACGGGGTTAGATACAGAGTAAAGCTGCCTCCACACTGTCCCCATCAAACACTCCCAGGACAGATACAGCACGGGGTTAGATACAGAGTAAAGATCCCTCTACACTGTCCCCATCAAACACTCCCAGGACAGGTACAGCACGGGGTTAGATATAGAGTAAAGCTCCCTCTACACTGTCCCCATCAAACACTCCCAGGACAGGTACAGCACGGGGTTAGATACAGAGTAAAGCTCCCTCTACACTGTCCACATCAAACACTCCCAGGACAGGTACAGCACGGGGTTAGATACAGAGTAAAGCTCCGTCTACACTGTCCCCATCAAACACTCCCAGGACAGGTAAAGCACGGGGTTAGATACAGAGTAAAGCTCCCTCTACACTGTCCACATCAAACACTCCCTGGACAGGCACAGCATGGGGTTAGATACAGAGTAAAGCTCCCTCTACACTGTCCACATCAAACACTCCCAGGACAGGTACAGCACAGGGTTAGATACAGAGTAAAGTTCCCTCTACACTGTCCCCATCAAACACTCCCAGGACAGGTACAGCACGGGGTTAGATACAGAGTAAAGCTCCCTCTACACTGTCCACATCAAACACTCCCAGGACAGGTACAGCACGGGGTTAGATACAGAGTAAAGCTCCGTCTACACTGTCCCCATCAAACACTCCCAGGACAGGTACAGCACGGGGTTAGATACAGAGTAAAGCTCCCTCTACACTGTCCCCATCAAACACTCCCAGGACAGGTACAGCATGGGGTTAGATACAGAGTAAAGCTCCCTCTACACTGTCCACATCAAACACTCCCAGGACAGGTACAGCACAGGGTTAGATACAGAGTAAAGTTCCCTCTACACTGTCCGCCATCAAACACTCCCAGGACAGGTACAGCACGGGGTTAGATACAGAATAAAGTTCCCTCTGCACTGTCCCCATCAAACACTCCCAGGACAGGTACAACACGGGGTTAGATACAGAGTAAAGCTCCCTCTACACTGTCCCCATCAAACACTCCCAGTACAGGTACAGCACGGGGTTAGATACAGAGTAAAGCTCCCTCTACACTGTCCCCATCAAACACTCCCAGGACAGGTACAGCACGAGGTTAGATACAGAGTAAAGCCCCCTCGAAACTGTCCCCATCAAACACTCCCAGGACAGGTACAGCACGGGGTTAGATACAGAGTAAAGCTCCCTCTACACTGTCCCCATCAAACACTCCCAGGACAGGTACAGCACGGGGTTAGATACAGAGTAAAGCTCCCTCTACACTGTCCCCATCAAACACTCCCAGGACAGGTACAGCACGGGGTTAGATACAGAGTAAAGCTCCCTCTACACTGTCCCCATCAAACACTCCCAGGACAGGGACAGCACGGGGTTAGATACAGAGTAAAGCTCCCTCTACACTGTCCCCATCAAACACTCCCAGGACAGGTACAGCACGGGGTTAGATACAGAGTAAAGCTCCCTCTACACTGTCCCCATCAAACACTCCCAGGACAGGCACAGCATGGGGTTAGATACAGAGTAAAGCTCCCTCTACACTGTCCCCATCAAACACTCCCAGGACAGGTACAGCATGGGGTTAGATACAGAGTAAAGCTCCCTCTACACTGTCCCCATCAAACACTCCCAGGACAGGGACAGCACGGGGTTAGATACAGAGTAAAGCTCCCTCTACACTGTCCCCATCAAACACTCCCAGGACAGGTACAGCACGGGGTTAGATACAGAGTAAAGCTCCCTCTACACTGTCCCCATCAAACACTCCCAGGACAGGGACAGCATGGGGTTAGATACAGAGTAAAGCTCCCTCTACACTGTCCCCATCAAACACTCCCAGGACAGGTACAGCACGGGGTTAGATACAGAGTAAAGCTCCCTCTACACTGTCCCCATCAAACACTCCCAGGACAGGTACAGCACGGGGTTAGATACAGAGTAAAGCTCCCTCTACACTGTCCCCATCAAACACTCCCAGGACAGGTACAGCATGGGGTTAGATACAGAGCGATGCTCATTCTGCGTTGACCCTGTGTGACTCTCTGTGTCTCAGAGAGGGACAGCGACAGCTGGCTGCTTGCTCTGAGGAGGCAGCCTGCAGGCTGGGATTCGAGCCAGTGTTGTCATCTGAAATGTCCGTGACCCCTGGCAAACCGCGCAGTGCACGGGGCTGTTCTTTGTGCGTGGTTGCACCTGCTGTTGGTGGGGATGCCAGGGTGGGGGGGGGGGGGGGGAGGCGGGGGGGGGGGGGGGTGGTAGTGGGGAATGAAGGGGGCGCGGAGTCCATGAACCGC
Organism: Mustelus asterias; assembly: GCF_964213995.1. Lineage (NCBI taxonomy): Eukaryota > Metazoa > Chordata > Chondrichthyes > Carcharhiniformes > Triakidae > Mustelus > Mustelus asterias. The sequence continues at coordinate 63,869 of NW_027590626.1, forward strand.
CATCTTTGCACACTTTAGGGCAATTTAGCATGGGCAATCCAGTAACCTACACATTATTATTATGTATTCGTCACAAGTAAGGGTTACTGTTAAAGTTTACTCGTGTCCTTTGGACACTCAGGGGCAATGTAACATGGCCAATCCATCTAACCAGCACCTCTTTTGACACTAAGGGGCAATTTATTAGCATGACCAATTCCCCCTCAGCTACACATCTTTGGACACTATGGGCCTGGTTTTACCATTCCGAGTGCTGAATCTGGGCGCCGTTCAGATCCGACTTGGGAAACTGTTCTCAGGCGCCCCCCGTACGCACTCAGCCCAAAAAAGAAATCGCGAGGCTGAATGGCGCTGTGGGCGGGGCTGATCGCGCCCGAAACGCTGCTGGTCCAATCGGAGCTCTGAACTGCGCACGCGCAGTCAGATAAAAATTGAAAATGGCGCCGCTGTCACATGGCTCCCGGGCCGCAAAAAGCGGATAAAGCGGCCCGGGAGCGAAAAGCGGGAGCAATGGCCCCCCACAGACATCACCCCCCCCACCCCCACAACATCACTGTCCCCCTTATTCACCCACCCTCCCCCGCTAACCAGACCGATCGCGACCCCCTGTCCCCTCCCCCTCCCGCTCCCCCCACCACTTTGGAAGGAGTAACAGGAATACAGAATACTGGGCTAATGGTAAGATACTTGGTAGTGTGGATGAACAGAGGGATCTGGGTGTCCATGTGTATAGATCCCTGAAAGTTGGCACCCAGGTTGATAGGGTTGTTAAGAAGGCGTACGGAGTGTTAGCTTTTATTGGTAGAGGGATTGAGTTTCGGAGCCAGGAGGTCATGCTGCAACTGTACAAAACTCTGGTGCGGCCGCACTTGGAGTATTGCGTACAGTTCTGGTCGCCGCATTATAGGAAAGATGTGGAAGTGTTGGAAAGGGTGCAGAGGAGATTTACCAGGATGTTGCCTGGTATGGTGGGAAAATCGTATGAAGAAAGGCTGAGGGGCTTGAGGTTGTTTTCGTTAGAGAGAAGAAGGTTAAGAGGTGACTTAATAGAGGCATACAAGATGATCAGAGGATTAGATAGGGTGGACAGTGAGAGCCTTTTTCCTCAGATGGTGTTGGCTAGCACGAGGGGACATAGCTTTAAATTGAGGGGTGATAGATATAGGACAGATGTCAGAGGTAGGTTCTTTACTCAGAGAGTAGTAAGGGCGTGGAATGCCCTGCCTGCAGCAGTGGTGGACTCGTCAACATTAAGAGCGTTCAAGTGGTTATTGGATAAACATATGGATGATATTGGAATAGTGTAGATTAGAGGGGCTTTAGATTGGTACCACTGGTCGGCGCTACCGGGGCGGCACGGTAGCACAGTGGTTAGCAATGCTGCTTCACAGCTCCAGGGACCTGGGTTCAATTCCCGGCTCGGGTCACTGTCTGTGTGGAGTTTGCACATTCTCCTCGTGCCTGCGTGGGTTTCCTCCGGGTGCTCCGGTTTCCTCCCACAGTCCAAAGATGTGCGGGTTAGGTTGATTGGCCATGCTAAAATTGCCCTTAGTGTCCTGGGATGTGTAGGTTAGAGGGATTAGCGGGTAAAATATGTAGGGATATGGGGGTAGGGCCTAGGTGGGATTGTGGTCGGTGCAGACTCAATGGGCCGAATGGCCTCTCTCTGCACTGTAGGGTTCTATGATTCTATGAACATCGAGGGCCGAAGGGCCTGTACTGCGCTGTAATGTTCTATGTTCTACCACCACCACCGATCGCCCACAGACTGAGTCAGAGCCGCTGGAAGCTCTGAACTTACCTCTTCAGAAGCTGGAGCGCCCGAAACAGACCTTTGCCGAGCATTTCCGCTCCGCGCTGAGTCTGGACGCGCGAACACGATGGTAAAGGGGGAAATGCCGATACGTTTGGGCATCCAGCTCATTAATTCAATTTAAATGCATGGAAATACATTTAAATCGGATCGCTGCCATTCCCGGGCCTCGGTAAAGAGGGCATCCGCGCGGACGCGGGCGCGGATCGAGTTACCACGTTTTCACGCCCGAAAACGGGCGCGATGCAATAGTAAAATCAGGCCCGAAGGGACAATTTGGCACGGCTAATCCACCTAACCTGCACATCTTTGGAGTGTGGGAGGAAGCCGGAGCACCCGGGGGAAACCCACGCAGACACGGGGAGAATGTGCAAACTCCACACAGACAGTGACCCGAGTCGGGAATCGAACCCGGGTTCCTGGCGCTGTGAGGCCGCAGTGCTAACCCACTGTGCCACCCATGCCGCCCCAATAGTGTCGTGGCGCTCGTGCGGTGCGCCTCCAACCGCTTGGAGTGGGCTCCCGCCATCATTAAAAACATGGAACCCACGAAGGGCCCCGCCATGTCCATGTGTACTTGCACCCACGGTCTGCCAGGCCTCTCCCATGGGTGCAGGGAGGCTGAGGGTGGGGGTTTGTGATTTTCTTGGCACGGGCCACACTGTTTCACCAAGTCTGTGGTGTCAGAGTTAAGATCGGGTCACCAGACATAACCCCGAGGAGCATCTCTATTTGTGGCAACTGTGCACAAACAGAACAAAGAACAAAGAAAATTACAGCACAGGAACAGGCCCTTCGGCCCTCCAAACCTGCACTAACCATGCTGCCCAAAACTCCCTACCCTTCCAAGGACCATATCCCTCTATTCCTACACTATTCATGTATTTGTCCAGGCGCCCCTTAAAAGTCACTATCGTATCTGTTTCCACTACCTCCCCCGGCAGCAAGTTCGAGGCACCCACCACCCTCTGTGTAAAAGATCTTGCCTCGTACATCTCCTTTAAACCTTGCCCCTCGCACCTTAAACCTGTGCCCCCTAGTAATTGACTCTTCCACCCTGGGAAAAAGCTTCTGACTATCCACTCTGTCCATGCCCCTCATAATCTTGTAGACTTCTATCAGGTCGCCCCTCAACCTCCGTCGTTCCAGTGAGAACAAACCAAGTTTCTCCAACCTCACCTCATAGCTAATGCCCTCCATACCAGGCAACATCCTGGTAAATCTTTTCTGTACCCTCTCCAAAGCCTCCACATCCTTCTGGTAGTGTGGTGACCAGAATTGAACACTATATTCCAAGTGCGGCCTTACTTGTAGCTCCATTAATACTGGACATTGTCCTGAGGGAGCAGAACAGTTTCTCGGGACCGCCAAAGAATGATCCTGTCCTCAACGCAAAGTTCGTCTTCCTTTAAGGAGATAGGGTTTCATTTCTTCCTTGGAATCCCCCTCGTACATCTCCTTTAAACCTTGCCCCTCGCACCTTAAACCTGTGCCCCCGAGTAGTTGACTGTTCCACCTTGGGAAAAAGCTTCTGACTATCCACTCTGTCCATGCCCCTCATAATCATGTAGGATCATGTGCCTTATTTCGGATGAGGTTGGATCTTTTTGGGTCCAGGCTTTCCTGACACTGGCAAAGTTTCCAAAAAGTTCAGAGTCATCAGAATCTCTTCCGGTGTTGGTAAAGGAGCCAGGCTTGCGGGCAACAGGAGGTGACTCAGGGCGTCCGCATTAGCTACCCGGGTCCCAGGGCGGTGTTCTAGTAAATATTCGTGGGCTGCCAATAGCAAAGCCCAGCGCTGTATCTGAGCAGGGTGGATGGGGGGAGTTGCCTTGTCCTCTTTGAAGAGGCCCTGTAAGGGTTTATGGTCGGTAACTATGCAAAACCATAGCCGCATTGATGGAACATCTTCACACTGAAGACGACCGCCAGCCCTTCCTTCTCAATTTGAAAATATCTTGGCTCCCCATCCAAAAGGGTCCTGGAGGCAAACGCCATGGGATAGAATTATAGAATCCCTACAGTGCAGAAAGAGGCTATTCAGCCCATCGAGTCTGCACCGACAACAATCTCACCAAGGCCCCATCCCCACAACCCCACACATTCACCTTGCTAGTCCCCCTGACACTAAGGGGCAATTTAGCATGGCCAATCAACCTAACCAGCACATCTTTGGAGTGTGGGAAGACACCGGAGAACCCGGAGGAAATCCGTATAGACACGGGGTGAATATGTAAACTCCACACAGACAGTGACTCGAGGCCGGAATTGAACCCGGGTCCCTGGCGCTGTGAGGCAGCAGTGCTAACCACTGTGCCACAGTGCCACTCCATCCATTTCTGTTTCTGTCCGAGTTTCCAGCAATATGATAGCACTGCACCAATCCTCCAGCCTCTACAACCCTCCCTATCTCTGTAACCTCCTCCAGCCCCTACAACCCGCCCTATCTCTGTAACCTCCTCCAGCCAGTACAACCCTCCCTATCTCTGTAACCTCCTCCAGCCCCTACAACCCTCCCTATCTCTGTAACCTCCGCCAGCCCCTACAACCCTCCCTATCTCTGTAACCAACTCCAGCACCTACAACCCTCCCTATCTCTGTAACCTCCTCCAGCCACTACAACCCTCCCTATCTCTGTAACCTCCTCCAGCCACTACAACCCTCCCTATCTCTGTAACCAACTCCAGCACCTACAACCCTCCCTATCTCTGTAACCTCCTCCAGCCTCTACAACCCTCCCTATCTCTGTAACCTCCTCCAGCCCCTACAACCCTCCCTATCTCTGTAACCTCCTCCAGTCTCTACAACCCTCCCTATCTCTGTAACTAACTCCAGCCCTACAACCCTCCCTATCTCTGTAACCCCCTCCAGCCCGTACAACTCTTACTATCTCTGTAACCTCCTCCAGCCCCTACAACGCTCCCTATCTCTGTAACCTCCTCCGGCCCCGACAACCTTCCCTATCTCTGTAACCTCCTCCAGCCCCTACAACCCTCCCTATCTCTGTAACTTCCTCCAGCCCCTATAACCCTCCCTATCTCTGTAATCTCCTCCAGCCCCTACCACCCTCCCTACCTCTGTAACCTCCTCCAGCCTCTACAACCCTCCCTATCTCTGTAACCAACTCCAGCACCTACAACCCTCCCTATCTCTGTAACCTCCTCCAGCCTCTACAACCCTCCCTATCTCTGTAACCTCCTCCAGCCTCTACAACCCTCCCTATCTCTGTAACCTCCTCCAGCCTCTACAACCCTCCCTATCTCTGTAACCTCCTCCAGCCCCTACAACCCTCCCTATCTCTGTAACCAACTCCAGCCTCTACAACCCTCCCTATCTCTGTAACCTCCTCCAGCCCCTACAACCCTCCCTTTCTCTGTACCCTCCTCCAGCCCCTACAACCCTCCCTATCTCTGTAACCTCCTCCAGCCTCTACAACCCTCCCTATCTCTGTAACTAACTCCAGCCCTACAACCCTCCCTATCTCTGTAACCCCCTCCAGCCCGTACAACTCTCACTATCTCTGTAACCTCCTCCAGCCCCCACAACCCTCCCTATCTCTGTAACCTCCTCCGGCCCCTACAACCTTCCCTATCTCTGTAACCTCCTCCAGCCCCTACAACCCTCCCTATCTCTGTAACTTCCTCCAGCCCCTATAACCCTCCCTATCTCTGTAATCTCCTCCAGCCCCTACCACCCTCCCTACCTCTGTAACCTCCTCCAGCCCCTACATCCCTCTCTATCTCTGTAACCACTTCCAGCCCCTACAACCCTCCCTATCTCTGTAACCTTCTCCAGCCCCTACAACCCTCCCTATCTCTGTTCCTTCCTCCAGCCCTACATCCCTCCCTATCTCTGTAACCTCCTCCAGTCCCTACAACCCTCCCTATCTCTGTAACCTCCTCCGGCCCCTACATCCCTCTCTATCTCTGTAACCACTTCCAGCCCCTACAACCCTCCTTACCTCTGTAACCTCCTCCAGCCCCTACAACCCTCCCTATCTCTGTTCCTTCCTCCAGCCCTACATCCCTCCCTATCTCTGTAACCTCCTGCAGTCCCTACAACCCTCCCTATCTCTGTAACCTCCTCCAGCCCCTACAACCCTCCCTATCTCTGTTCCTTCCTCCAGCCCTACATCCCTCCCTATCTCTGTAACCTCCTGCAGTCCCTACAACTCTCCCTATCTCTGTAACCACCTCCAGTCCCTACAACCCTCCCTCGGAGTTCTTTCTTAGGGTAGAAATGAGCCAGTAAGTTGGTTGACAGTAACTGACGTTTAACTTTAGAAGAAGCCTCTGCCTGCAGATCTTCCCAGGAACATGTCTGGAATGTTTGTAATCGGGTGTGCAAGAGGCCATCATGGAAGCCAAAGTTGGGATGAATTTCCTGTAATAATTGACTGATCCCAGGAAGAATTTCAACTCTGTGGTCTTCCTTGGGGTTGCTGCTTCCTCGATGGCCTTTACCTTACCCTCAAGTGGATGTAACCTCTTCCCATCTACTCAGTAGCCCACATAGGTTACTTCAGATGCTTGGAAAACGCATTTCTCCTTCTTCAAGTGAACTTCAGCTCTGGAAAATCTCTGCAAGACTTCTTCTAGGTTGGCCAGGTGTTCCTATTCTGAAGTCCCCGTGACCTTGGAAAGCATTCTTTCTGGTTGTATCACGGCTTGGTCTGGGCTCCTGCTCTGCCCAAGACCGCAAGAAACCACAAAAGGTCCAATCCATCACGCAAATCAGCCTCCCATCCATTGACAATGTCTACACTTCCCGCTGCCTCGGAAAAGCAGCCGGCATAATCAAGGACCCCACGCACCCCGGACATTCTCTCCTCCACCTTCTTCCTTCGGGAAAAAGATACAAAAGTCTGAGGTCATGCACCGACCGACTCAAGAACAGCTTCTTCCCTGCTGCCGTCAGACTTTTGAATGGACCTACCTCGCACTAAGTTCATCTTCCTCTACACCCTAGCTATGACTGTAACACTACATTCTGCAATCTCTCCTTTCCTTCTCTATGAACGGTATGCTTTGTCTGTATAGCGCGCAAGAAACAATACTTTTCACTGTATACCAACACGTGATAATAATAAATCAAATCAAAAGACGTCATCTAAGCATACTACCACTTTGGAGGGCCCTTGAAGGCTGTTCTTCATGACTGGAAGATAGCACACGAGACCCCAAAGGGCAAACGGGGATACTCGTAGAGTCCCTTATGTGTGTTGATCATTACATATTTCTGAAGTTGAAGATAGGCATGGTTCATGTCCAACTTGCAGAAGATATCAGTGCCTGTTAACTTAGCGTGCAAATCTTCGATTCGGGGCATGGGGTATCTATCGAGTTTGGAGACCCGATTAACTGTTAGTTTATAGTCCCCACAAAGATGAATGGATTTATCGGGCTTAAGAACAGGCGCTACTTGCGTGGCCCATTCTGCAAGTTGCACGGACCTTATTATATCCAAGCTTTGAAGGTGCCCTAGTTCAGTTTCCATCCTCTTCCACCTGGAGTACAGTGCAGGTCTGCACCTGCACATGTAATGTTCTCAAAGAATTCCACCAAATTAATCAAACATGACCTTCCCTTCATGAACCCGTGCTGGCACATATTTACCCTGAGTGTGGTGACCAGGGCATTTTCACAGTAACTTCTTTGCAAGGCTACCGGGACTTGATGGTTTGAGTTATAATGAGAGGCTGGATAGGCTGGGACTTTTTTCTCTGGAGCGTCGGAGGCTGAGGGGTGATCTTATAGAGGTCTATAAAATAATGAGGGGCACAGATCAGCGAGATAGTCAATGTCTTTTCCCAAAGGTAGGGGAGTCTAAAACTAGAGGGCAGAGGTTTAAGGTGAGAGGGGAGAGATACAAAAGTGTCCAGAGGGGCAATCTTTTCACACAGAGGGTGGTGAGTATCTGGAACAAGCTGCCCGAGGTAGTAGTAGAGGCGGGTACAATTTTGTCTTTTAAAAAGCATTTAGACAGTTACATGGGTAAAATGGGTACAGAGGGATTTGGGCCAAATGTGGGTAATTGGGATTAGTTTAGGGGTTTAAAAAAAAGGGCGGCATGGACAAGTTGGGTCGAAGGGCCTGTTTCCATGCTGGAAACCTCTATGACCAATGTTAATGTAAGCCAACTTGTGACACCAATAAATTAATTTAATTTAACTTAATCTCCCTGACACGAAGGGGAAATTCAGCATGGCCAATCAACCACTAGACTGTGGAAGGAAACCCGTTCACAAACAGAACTTATAAAGACACAGACTCAATTTACATGAATAATGGTTGGAATGCGAATACTTACAACTAATCCAGTCTTTAAGAAACAAAACAATGGGAGTGGAGAGAGCATCAAGACAGGCTAAAAAGATGTGTATTGTCTCCAGACAAGACAGCCAGTGAAACTCTGCAGGTCCACGCAACTGTGGGAGTTACAAATAGTGTGACATGAACCCAATATCCCGGTTGAGGCCGTCCGCGTGTGTGCGGAACTTGGCTATCAGTTTCTGCTCAGCGACTCTGCGCTGTCGTGTGTCGCGAAGGCCGCCTTGGAGAACGCTTACCCGAATATCAATATCTCCAAGGCGGCCTTCGCGACACACGACAGCGCAGAGTCGCTGAGCAGAAACTGATAGCCAAGTTCCGCACACACAAGGACGGCCTCAACCGGGATATTGGGTTTATGTCGCACTATTTGTAACTCCCACAGTTGCGTGGACCTGCAGAGTTTCACTGGCTGTCTTGTCTGGAGACAATACACATCTTTTTAGCCTGTCTTGATGCTCTCTCCACTCCCATTGTTTTGTTTCTTAAAGACTGGATTAGTTGTAAGTATTCGCATTCCAACCATTATTCATGTAAATTGAGTCTGTGTCTTTATAAGTTCTGTTTGTGAACAGAATTCCCACTCACCTGAAGAAGGGGCTCAGAGCCTCGAAAGCTTGTGTGGCTTTTGCTACCAAATAAACCTGTTGGACTTTAACCTGGTGTTGTTAAACTTCTTACTGTGTTTACCCCAGTCCAACGCCGGCATCTCCACACGAGGAAACCCACGCAGACATGGGGAAAATGTGCAAACTCCATACAGACAGTAACCTGAGGCCGGAATCAAACACAGGTTGTAGGGGCTGGAGGAGGTCACAGAGATAGAGAGGTTGTAGGGGCTGGAGGAGGTCACAGAGATAGGGAGGTTGTAGGGGCTGGAGGAAGTTACAGAAAAGAGGGGTTGTAAGGGCTGGAGGATGTTACAGAGGTAGGGAGGGTTGTAGGGACTGGAGGAGGTTACAGAGATAGGGAGGTTGTAGGGGCTGGAGGAAGTTACAGAAAAGTGGGGTTGTAAGGACTGGAGGATGTTACAGAGGTAGGGAGGGTTGTAGGGACTGGAGGAGGTTACAGAGATAGGGAGGTTGTCGGGGCTGGAGGAGGTTACAGAGATAGGGAGGTTGTAGGGGCTGGAGGAAGTTACAGAAAAGAGGGGTTGTAAGGGCTGGAGGATGTTACAGAGGTAGGGAGGGTTGTAGGGACTGGAGGAGGTTACAGAGATTGGGAGGATTGTAGGGGCTGGAGAAGGTTACAGAGATAGGGAGGTTGTAGGGGCTGGAGGAAGTTACAGAAAAGAGGGGTTGTAAGGGCTGGAGGATGTTACAGAGATAGGGAGGGCTGTAGGGACTGGAGGAGGTTACAGAGATAGGGGAGGGTTGTCGGGGCTGGAGGATGTTACAGAGGTAGGGAGGGTTGTAGGGACTGGAGGAGGTTACAGAGATTGGGAGGATTGTAGGTGCTGGAGGAGGTTACAGAGGTAGGGAGGTTGTAGGGGCTGGAGGAAGTTACAGAAAAGAGGGGTTGTAAGGGCTGGAGGATGTTACAGAGATAGGGAGGGCTGTAGGGACTGGAGGAGGTTACAGAGATAGGGGAGGGTTGTCGGGGCTGGAGGATGTTACAGAGGTAGGGAGGGTTGTAGGGACTGGAGGAGGTTACAGACATTGGGAGGGTTGTAGGGTTGGAGGAAGTTACAAAGAAAGGGGGGTTGTAGGGGCTGGAGGAGGTTACAGAGATAGGGAGGGCTGTAGGGGCTGGAGGAGGTTACAGAGATAGGGAGGGCTGTAGGAGGTTACAGAGATAGGGAGGGTTGTAGGGGCTGGAGGAGGTTACAGAGATATGGTGGGCAGTAGGGGCTTGGGATGACTGAAGCTACGGCTTACAATTATGAGCTTTGCTGGATTCAAAACAGTGAAAGGGCTCCCCCTAGTGTCTTCGCTAGTACCTGAAACTCCTTCTCGACTTTAACCTGGTGTTGTAAGACTTCTTCCCATCAAAAACTCCCAGGACAGGTACAGCTGTTAGATACAGAGTAAAGCTCCCTCTACACTGTCCCCATCAAACACTCCCAGGACAAGTATAGCTACGGGGTAAGATACAGAGTAAAGCTCCCTCTACACTGTCCCCATCAAACACTCCCAGGAAAAGTATAGCTACGGGGTAAGATACAGAGTAAAGCTCCCTCTACACTGTCCCCATCAAACACTCCCAGGACAGATACAGCATGGGGTTAAATACAGAGTAAAGCTCTCTCAACACAGTCCCACATTAGACACTCCCAGGACAGGTACAGCACAGGGTTAGATACAGAGTAAAGCTCTCTCAACACAGTCCCACGTTAGACAGTCCCAGGACAGGTACTGCACAGGGTTAGATACAGAGTAAAGCTTCCTCTACACTGTCCCCATCAAACACTCCCAGGACAGGTACAGCACGGGGTTAGATACAGAGTAAAGCTCCCTCTACACTGTCCCCATCAAACACTCCCAGGACAGGTACAGCACGGGGTGAGATACAGAGTAAAGCTCCCTCTACACTGTCCCCATCAAACACTCCCAGGACAGGTACAGCACGGGGTTAGATACAGAGTAAAGCTCCCTCTACACTGTCCCCATCAAACACTCCCAGGACAGGTACAGCACGGGGTTAGATACAGAGTAAAGCTCCCTCTACACTGTCCCCATCAAACACTCCCAGGACAGGTACAGCACGGGGTTAGATACAGAGTAAAGCTCCCTCTACACTGTCCCCCATCAAACACTCCCAGGACAGGTACAGCACGGGGTTAGATACAGAGTAAAGCTCCCTCTACACTGTCCCCACCAAACACTCCCAGGACAGGTACAGCACGGGGTTAGATACAGAGTAAAGCTTCCTCTACACTGTCCACATCAAACACTCCCAGGACAGGTACAGCACGGGGTTAGATACAGAGTAAAGCTGCCTCTGCACTGTCCCCATCAAACACTCCCAGGACAGGTACAGCACGGGGTTAGATACAGTGTGCTACTTGATGCTGGAGAATAACAGAAAGGTTCACCACTATTGATCATTTTCCCCCTGCTTCTGTTTATTCTGGAGCCCTCCTGGCTCCACACTCGGTATACTCGTACAAACCCCCACTTCCCTTCCCTCCCCCTCGCTCTCTCCCTGTCACCCTGCCCACCTCATCCTCCTGCTGTGCACCCGATTCTCCACGTCCATTCGTGTCTCTGTTTCCACCACCCTTGCGGCCAGGATTGTCCCAGCTCATTCCCACTCCACGGGAAAGGCAACCCTTTCCTCCTCAGAGACACAGCCGCATAAACATTGATTTGATTTGATTTATTATTGTCACATGTATTAGCATACAATGAAAAGTATTGTCTCTTGCACGCTATACAAAGTATACCAGTCATAGAGAAGGAAACCAGAGGGTGCAGAATGTAGTGTTACAGTCATAGCTAGGGTGCAGAGAAAGATCAACTCAATGCAAGGTAGGTCCATTCAAAAGTCTGACAGCAGCAGTGAAGAAGCTGTTCTTGAGTTGGCTGGAGCGGGAAAAAGACTTTTGTATCTTTTTCCCGAAGGAAGAAGGTGGAAGAGAGAATGTCCGGGGTGCGTGGGGTCCTTGATTATGCCGGCTGCTTTGCCGAGGCAGCGGGAAGTGTAGACAGAGTCAATGGATGGGAAGCTGGTTTGCGTGAAGGACTGGGCTACATTCACGACCTTTTGTAGTTTCTTGCGGTCTTGGGCAGAGCAGGAGCCATACCAAGCTGTGATACAACCAGAAAGAATACTTTCTATGGTGCATCTGTAAAAGTTGGTGAGAGTCACAGCTGACATGCCAAATTTCCTTAGTCTCCTGAGAAAGTAGAGGCGTTGGTGGGCTTTCTTAACTATAGTGTCGGCATGGAGGGGACCAGGACAGGTTGTTAGTAGTACACGAGTGGCAGCCGCACTCTGTCCCCCTCCAAGTTGTTCCTCATCTGCTGATTCTCACTGTCTTCGCTATACTGACCCCCCCCCCCGCCCCCCACCCCCTTCCTCGTCCAGGAATCACAAGCAGTACACCTCTCGAGATACAAAATTAACAGAGAAACTCTCCTCACAAATCGTCGCTTTAAATCAGATGAATTCTGGAATGATTTATGATTCCGGTGGGATATTGTTGTCAGATAGACCCAACATCACTCTCGGTGAACTTGTTCGCTGAAGACCTTCGATCTGCACCATCTACCAATTTCATATCATCCTGTAATGTGGCTCATTTATACATGCTCGAGGTAACATACATTCATGCACAGGGAATCCACCCTCTGCAAGCGAGAGGTACATGTCCAAGCTTTCATGCTTAGGTTTGTGGGGTTAACTGGGAGCTTGGGGGGTGGGGAGGGGGCGGGTTGGTATGTGCTTGTGCGTCGCCACTGCCCTCTCCATGGCAACGCCCCAGCCAAGAGTCAAGCATCAGTCGCTGAAGATAAGCATGCAGGTGCAGCAGGCAGTAAAGAAGGCAAATGGTATGTTGGCCTTCATGGAAAGAGGATTTGAGTTTAGGGATCGGGATGTTTTGCTGCACTTATACTGGGCGTTGGTGAGGCCGCACCTGGAGTATTGTGTGCAGTATCTGAGGAAGGATGTCCTTGCTATAGAGGGAGTACAGCGAAGGTTTACCAGGCTGATTCCTGGGATGGCAGGTCTGTCATATGAGGAGAGACTAAGCCGGTTTGGATTATATTCACTGGAGTTTAGAAGAGTGAGAGGGGACCTCATAGAAGCTTATAAAATTCTAACAGGGCTAGACAGGGTAGATTCAGAAAGAATGTTCCCAATGGTGGGGGAAGTCCAGAACGAGGTAAACCTTTTAGAACTGAGGTGAGGAGAAATTTCTTCACCCAGAGGGCGGTGAATGTGTGGAATTCACTGCCACAGAAAGTAGTTGAGGCCAAAGCATTGTGTGATTTCAAGAAGAAATTAGATATAGCTCTTGTGGCTAAAGGATCAAGGGATATGGGGGGAAGGGGGTTCAGGATATTGAATTTGATGATTAACCATGATCAAAATGAATGGAAGAGCAGGCTCGAAGGGCCCAATGGCCTACGCCTGCTCCTATTTTCTATGAGTTGCCAACCAATCAACACCCTTTTCTCCCGTAGCCTAAATGGTGGCCGTTATCTGAAATTTGGTATTCTTGGGTTTGTCCGGGTGAAGGCAAGGGGAGGAGGTTCGCTGGTACACTGCCGTTTCCAGTTCTGCACCGTAGTGACAAATGACTGTTAGTAAAACCCAGCCACTGGTTATTTTCCCAGGGCTATGACAAAGTCTCTGCGGATTCCACCTGGAAGACTGTCATATTTGATCCTGACGCGAGCTTGACCCCATACCCACGTCGTTACCCCAGGCTGCCTCTTAGCCCTGCCCCGCCTTTAAAAATAATCGGCTCCTGTTCCTGTTCGGCACCTCGAACCGCTCCGTCATTTGATAAGGCCTTCGTCAGTGGCAGGGTACTTTTCTAACTGGAGGTATGTGACAAGCGGTGTTCCACAAGAATCAGTACTGGGGCCTCTGGTGTTTGTGATATATAAATGATTTGGACGAAAATGTAGGTGGTCTGATTAGTAAATTTGCAGATGATACAAAAATTGGGGGAGTAGCGGATAGTGAGGAGGATTGTCAGAGGATACAGCGGGATATAAATCGCTTGAGACCATGGGCCAAATGATGGCAGATGGAATTTAATATGGACAAATGTGAGGTGATGCAATTTGGAAGGTCTACTGCAGAAGGAAAGTATACAGTAAATGGTAGAGCCCTTAGAAATACTAGCATACAGAGGGATCTAGACGTGCAGATCCACAGTTCCCTGAAGGTGGCTACTCAGGTAGACAAGGTGGTCAAGAAGGCATATGGCATGCTGGCCTTCATCGGTTGGGGCGTTGAGTATAGGAATTGGAAAATCATGTTGCAGTTGTATAAGACTTTGGTTAGGCCACATTTGGAGTATTGTGTACAATTCTGATCGCCACACTACCGGAAGGATGTTGATGCATTGGAAAAGGTGCAGAAGAGATTCACCAGGATGTTGCCTGATTTGGAGGATATGGACTATGAAGAAAGGTTGAACAAACTTGGATTGTTTTCATTGGAGCGTCGGAGGATGAGGGGGGAACCTGATAGAGGTTTACAAGATTATAGAGTCATAGAGGTTTACAGCATGGAAACAGGCCCTTCAGCCCAACTTGTCCATTCCGCCCTTTTGTTTTAAAACCCCTTAGCTAATCCCAATTGCCCGCATTTGGCCCATATCCCTCTATACCCATCGTACCCATGTAACTATCTAAATGCTTTTTAAAAGACAACATTGTACCCGCCTCTACTACTGCCTCTGGCAGCTTGTTCCAGACACTCACCACCCTCTGTGAGGAAAAATTGCCCCTCTGGACACTTTTGTATCTCTCCCCTCTCACCTTAAACCTATGCCCTCTAGTTTTAGACTCCCCTACCTTTGGGAAAAGATATTGACTATCTAGCTGATCTATGCCCCTCATTATTTTATAAACCTCTATAAGATCACCCCTCAGCCTCCTACGCTCCAGAGAAAAAAGTCCCAGTCTATCCAGCCTCTCCTTCTAACTCAATCCATCAAGTCCCGGTAGCATCCTAGTAAATCTTTTCTGCACTCTTTCTAGTTTAATAATATCCTTTCCATAATAGGGTGACCAGAATTGCACACAGTATTCCAAGTGTGGCCTTACCAATGTCTTGTACAACTTCAACAAGACGTCCCAACTCCTGTATTCAATGTTCTGACCGATGAAACCAAGCATGCCGAATGCCTTCTTCACCACTCTGTCCACCAGTGACTCCACTTTCAAGGGGCTATGAACATGTACCCCTAGGTCTCTTTGACAGGCTTGGGTAGAATGGATAGTCTTCTTCCCAGGGTCGAAGGGTCAATTACTCGGGGGCAAAGATTGAGAGTGAGAGGGGGAAAGTTTAAAAGAGATGTAAGGGGTTTTTTCACACAGAGGCTGGTGAATGCCTGGAATGTGCAGCTGGAGGAGGTGGTGGAAGCAGATTCTATAACAACATTCAAGAGGCATCTGGATAGATACATGAATAGGCAGGAAATAGAGGGATATGGACCATATAGAGGCAAGAAAATATTAGAGAGGCATCTGTGTCAGTACAGACTTGGTGGGCCGAAGGGCCTGTTCTGTATTGTTCTTTGTTCGTTGACGAAATTGTGACCTCAGTGAACCTTCTCTGAACTAAGATAGGTACGTGCTTGCTGAAATCACGGCTTATCGATTGTTGAAGCCCTCATCCATGCCATTGGTATCTCCGGACTCAACTACTCTGGTGCACTCCTGGGTCTCTCCCACCTTCCACCCTCCCTGAGCCCAAGGCCATCCAACGCTCTGCTCCTTTCACACCCTGATCTATGTTGGTAGCATCATTCTGATTTTAAAATTCAAGGGAGGCGATGGCCGAATGATATTATCGCTCGACTATTAATACAAGGATCAGGCGGGTAAGTGGTACTGATCCACGTCAGATCAGCCATGATCTTATCGAATGGCGGGGCAGGCTCGAGGGGCTAGATGGCCTACTCCTGCTCCTATTTCTTATGTTCTATTAATCCAGAAACTCAGCAAATGTCCTGCCGACCTGGGGTCAAATTGCGCCACGGCAGACGGTGGAATTTGAATCCAATTTTTAAAAAAATCTGGAATTAAGAATCTACTGATGACCATGAAACCATTGTTGGAAAAACCTATCTGGTTCACCAATGTCCTTTGGGGAAGGAAATCTGCCTGGTCTGGCCAACATGTGGTTGACACTCAACTGCCCTTGGGCAACCAGGGATGGGCAATAAATGTAGGCAAGCCAGCGATGCCCATGTCCCACTAATGAGTTTTAAAAAAAAACCTAGTTTGCGAATGCCTCCAGCCCCTACAACCCTCCCCATCTCTGGAACCTCCTCCAGCCCCACAACCCTAATCGCTCTAACCTCCTACATCCCCTACAACCCTCCCCATCTCTGTCATCCCCTCCAGCCCCTACAACCCTCCCCATCTCTGGAACCTCCTCCAGCCCCACAACCCTAATCGCTCTAACCTCCTACATCCCCTACAACCCTCCCAATCTCTGTCATCCCCTCCAGCCCCTACAACCCTCCCCATCTCTGGAACCTCCTCCAGCCCCACAACCCTAATCGCTCTAACCTCCTACATCCCCTACAACCCTCCCAATCTCTGTCATCCCCTCCAGCCCCTACAACCCTCCCCATCTCTGGAACCTCCTCCAGCCCCACAACCCTAATCGCTCTAACCTCCTACATCCCCTACAACCCTCCCAATCTCTGTCATCCCCTCCAGCCCCTACAACCCTCCCCATCTCTGGAACCTCCTCCAGCCCCACAACCCTAATCGCTCTAACCTCCTACATCCCCTACAACCCTCCCAATCTCTGTCATCCCCTCCAGCCCCTACAACCCTCCCCATCTCTGGAACCTCCTCCAGCCCCACAACCCTAATCGCTCTAACCTCCTACATCCCCTACAACCCTCCCAATCTCTGTCATCCCCTCCAGCCCCTCCCCATCTCTGTAATCTCTTACAACCCTCAGAGATCTCTGCGCTTCTCCAATTCCGGCCTCTCGAGCATCCCCCGATTCCCATCGCTCCACCATTGGCGGCCGTGCCTTCAGCTGCCTCAACCCCCAAGCTCAGAAGTTTCCTCCTTAAACCTTTCCACTTCTTTCTCTCTCCTCCTTTAAGACGCTCATTAAAAACCAACCTATTTGACTGAGCTTGTCACCTGTCCCTGCTCTCTCCGCACCGGGGCTCAGGGTGAAATCCTGTCTGTGTTCCGCTCTGTGAAACGCCCGCTGATGTTTCTCTGCGGTGAAGGTGCGGGGTTCTTTTGGAGAGGATTTAAGAGATGACGCGTGTCTTGAGGCATATTTATTGACATGGTTTATGTACAAACTCACACACACTGAATTGCACTTTCTCCCACACCCTCCTGTCCAGTTTGAACTCTGCTGTAAACGAAATTCAGACATCAAGATACATTCAGCACTCGAGACGTCAGTTGTTCCAAAAAGAACATGTGGCGTTTACAATATCCACAACAATTAAAACCAAACGGAATACTGAAAGGCACTTGGAGACAGCAAAGTCTGACATGTAGCTCACCCGGGCATGAAACCCACCCTCAGCCACAGTGCCACACCTACCCAAGACAACCCCCCCCCCCCCCCCCCACAGTGGGCAGTGCCAGGCAGCCTGTGACTGGGTCAGTGTTCTCATTCTCCCATCGCAGAAACTCCCCAGCGATCAAACATTCCTTAATCCACCGGGCTCCTGGGAACAAGCGGGCCACAGGATCCCGACCGTGGAGAACGAGGCCATTCAGCCCATCGAATCTACACTGACTCTCCGAAAGAGTATCTTACCCAGGCCCACTCCCTCTCCTCCTCCTCCCTATCCTTGTAACCCCGTACATTTAACATGGCCAATCCCACCTAACCTACACATCTTTGGACACTAAGTGGGCAATTTAACACCACCACTTTCCCTCGGAGCCCGGCACAGGTTCCAGGCTGGGAGAAGCAGAAGATTCGTGTCGTCAGTTGGGTTGATTGATTGCCGTCATCTTTCAGACCTCCCGGGAATGCTGGTGGACGCCGGGTTATTGGGGATGAGTACTGACAGGGGCGTGAGTCAACAGTCCCCAGCCTGAGTGTCAGCGGGGCATGAGGAAGAGGTACAGATATATATTAGAGAGAGAGAGAGAGAGGAACAAAGCGAGTTGGCAAATGAGGCAGAAAGAGTTAGAGAACGGCACAGTACTGGTGGGGACGGGTCTGTCACTGTGTAACACTGGGGTACAGTACTGGTGGGGACGGGTCTCACTGTGTAACACTGGGGTACAGTACTGGTGGGGACGGGTCTGTCACTGTGTAACACTGGGGTACAGTACTGGTGGGGACGGGTCTGTCACTGTATAACACTGGGGTACAGTACTGGTGGGGACGGGTCTGTCACTGTATAACACTGGGGTACAGGACTGGTGGGGACGGGTCTGTCACTGTGTAACACTGGGATACAGTACTGGTGGGGACGGGTCTGTCACTGTATAACACTGGGGTACAGTACTGGTGGGGACGGGTCTGTCACTGTATAACACTGGGGTACAGGACTGGTGGGGACGGGTCTGTCACTGTGTAACACTGGGATACAGTACTGGTGGGGACGGGTCTGTCACTGTATAACACGGGTACAGGACTGGTGGGGACGGGTCTGTCACTGTATAACACTGGGGTACAGGACTGGTGGGGACGGGTCTGTCACTGTATAACACTGGGGTACAGGACTGGTGGGGACGGGTCTGTCACTGTGTAACACTGGGATACAGTACTGGTGGGGACGGGTCTGTCACTGTATAACACGGGTACAGTACTGGTGGGGACGGGTCTGTCACTGTATAACACTGGGGTACAGGACTGGTGGGGACGGGTCTGTCACTGTGTAACACTGGGATACAGTACTGGTGGGGACGGGTCTGTCACTGTGTAACACTGGGATACAGTACTGGTGGGGACGGGTCTGTCACTGTGTAACACGGGTACAGGACTGGTGGGGACGGGTCTGTCACTGTATAACACTGGGGTACAGGACTGGTGGGGACGGGTCTGTCACTGTGTAACACTGGGATACAGTACTGGTGGGGACGGGTCTGTCACTGTATAACACTGGGGTACAGGACTGGTGGGGACGGGTCTGTCACTGTATAACACTGGGGTACAGGACTGGTGGGGACGGGTCTGTCACTGTGTAACACTGGGATACAGTACTGGTGGGGACGGGTCTGTCACTGTATAACACTGGGGTACAGGACTGGTGGGGACGGGTCTGTCACTGTGTAACACTGGGATACAGTACTGGTGGGGACGGGTCTGTCACTGTATAACACTGGGGCACAGGACTGGTGGGGACGGGTCTGTCACTGTATAACACTGGGGTACAGTACTGGTGGGGACGGGTCTGTCGCTGTATTACACTGGGTACAGTACTGGTGGGAGCGGGTCTGTCACGAACACTGGGGTACAGTACTGGTGGGGTCGGGTCTGTCGCTGTATAACACTGGGGTACAGTACTGGTGGGGACGGGTCTGTCACTGTATAACACTGGGGTTCAGTACTGGTGGGGACGGGTCTGTCACTGTATAACACTGGGGCACAGTACTGGTGGGGACGGGTCTGTCACTATAACACTAGGGTACAGTACTGGCGGGGACGGGTCTCACTGTGTAACACTGGGGTACAGTACTGGTGGGGACGGGTCTGTCACTGTGTAACACTGGGGTACAGTACTGGTGGGGACGGGTCTGTCACTGTATAACACTGGGGTACAGTACTGGTGGGGACGGGTCTGTCACTGTATAACACTGGGGTACAGGACTGGTGGGGACGGGTCTGTCACTGTGTAACACTGGGATACAGTACTGGTGGGGACGGGTCTGTCACTGTATAACACGGGTACAGGACTGGTGGGGACGGGTCTGTCACTGTATAACACTGGGGTACAGGACTGGTGGGGACGGGTCTGTCACTGTGTAACACTGGGATACAGTACTGGTGGGGACGGGTCTGTCACTGTATAACACTGGGGTACAGGACTGGTGGGGACGGGTCTGTCACTGTGTAACACTGGGATACAGTACTGGTGGGGACGGGTCTGTCACTGTGTAACACTGGGGTACAGGACTGGTGGGGACGGGTCTGTCACTGTATAACACTGGGGTACAGGACTGGTGGGGACGGGTCTGTCACTGTGTAACACTGGGATACAGTACTGATGGGGACGGGTCTGTCACTGTATAACACTGGGGCACAGGACTGGTGGGGATGGGTCTGACAATGTATAACACTGGGGTACAGGACTGGTGGGGACGGGTCTGTCACTGTGTAACACTGGGATACAGTACTGGTGGGGACGGGTCTGTCACTGTATAACACTGGGGCACAGGACTGGTGGGGATGGGTCTGACAATGTATAACACTGGGGTACAGTACTGGTGGGGACGGGTCTGTCGCTGTATAACACTGGGTACAGTACTGGTGGGAGCGGGTCTGTCACGAACACTGGGGTACAGTACTGGTGGGGACGGGTCTGTCGCTGTATAACACTGGGGTACAGTACTGGTGGGGACGGGTCTGTCGCTGTATAACACTGGGGTACAGTACTGGTGGGGACGGGTCTGTCGCTGTATAACACTGGGGTACAGTACTGGTGGGGACGGGTCTGTCACTGTATAACACTGGGGTTCAGTACTGGTGGGGACGGGTCTGTCACTGTGTAACACTGGGATACAGTACTGGTGGGGACGGGTCTGTCACTGTATAACACTGGGGTACAGGACTGGTGGGGGCGGGTCTGTCGCTGTATAACACTGGGGCACAGTACTGGTGGGGACGGGTCTGTCGCTGTATAACACTGGGGCACAGTACTGGTGGGGACGGGTCTGTCACTGTATAACACTGGGGCACAGTACTGGTGGGGACGGGTCTGTCACTGTATAACACTGGGGTACAGTACTGGTGGGGACGGGTCTGTCACTGTGTAACACTGGGATACAGTACTGGTGGGGACGGGTCCGTCACTGTATAACACTGGGGTACAGTACTGGTGGGGACTGGTCTGTCGCTGTATAACACTGGGGTACAGTACTGGTGGGGACGGGTCTGTCACTGTATAACACTGGGGTACAGTACTGGTGGGGACGGGTCTGTCGCTGTATAACACTGGGGTACAGTACTGGTGGGGACGGGCCTGTCGCTGTTTAACACTGGGGCACAGTACTGGCGGGGACGGGTCTGTCACTGTATAACACTGGGATACAGTACTGGTGGGGACGGGTCTGTCACTGTATAACACTGGGGCACAGGACTGGTGGGGATGGGTCTGACAATGTATAACACTGGGGTACAGTACTGGTGGGGACGGGTCTGTCGCTGTATAACACTGGGTACAGTACTGGTGGGAGCGGGTCTGTCACGAATACTGGGGTACAGTACTGGTGGGGATGGGTCTGTCACTGTATAACACTGGGGTTCAGTACTGGTGGGGACGGGTCTGTCGCTGTATAACACTGGGGTACAGTACTGGTGGGGACGGGTCTGTCGCTGTATAACACTGGGGTACAGTACTGGTGGGGACGGGTCTGTCACTGTATAACACTGGGGTTCAGTACTGGTGGGGACGGGTCTGTCGCTGTATAACACTGGGGTACAGTACTGGTGGGGACGGGTCTGTCGCTGTATAACACTGGGGTACAGTACTGGTGGGGACGGGTCTGTCACTGTATAACACTGGGGTACAGTACTGGTGGGGACGGGTCTGACACTGTATAACACTAGGGTACAGTACTGGTGGGGATGGGTCTCTCTCTGTATTACACTGGGGCACAGTACTGGTGGGGACGGGTCTGTCACTGTATAACACTGGGGTTCAGTACTGGTGGGGACGGGTCTGTCGCTGTATAACACTGGGGTACAGTACTGGTGAGGATGGGTCTGTCACTGTATAACACTGGGGTACAGTACTGGTGAGGATGGGTCTGTCACTGTGTAACACTGGGGTACAGTACTGGTGGGGACGGGTCTGTCACTGTATAACACTGGGGTACAGTACTGGTGGGGACGGGTCTGACACTGTATAACACTAGGGTACAGTACTGGTGGGGATGGGTCTCTCTCTGTATTACACTGGGGCACAGTACTGGTGGGGACGGGTCTGTCACTGTATAACACTGGGGTACAGTACTGGTGGGGATGGGTCTCTCTGTATTACACTGGGGAGACAGTTCTGGTGGGGACGGGTCTGTCACTGTATTACACTGGGGTACAGTACTGGTGGGGACGGGTCTATCACTGTATAACACTGGGGTACAGTACTGGTGGGGATGGGTCTGTCACTGTATTACACTGGGGTACAGTACTGGTGGGGACGGGTCTGTCACTGTATAACACTGGGGTACAGTACTGGTGGGGATGGGTCTGTCACTGTATTACACTGGGGTACAGTACTGGTGAGGTTGGGTCCGTCACTGTATTACACTGGGGTACAGTACTGGTGGGGATGGGTCTGTCACTGTATTACACTGGGGTACAGTACTGGTGAGGTTGGGTCCGTCACTGTATTACACTGGGGTACAGTACTGGTGGGGATGGGTCTGTCACTGTATTACACTGGGGTACAGTACTGGTGGGGATGGGTCTGTCACTGTATTACACTGGGGTACAGTACTGGTGAGGTTGGGTCCGTCACTGTATTACACTGGGGTACAGTACTGGTGGGGATGGGTCTGTCACTGTATTACACTGGGGCACAGTCCTGGTGGGGATTGGTCTGTCACTGTATAACACTGGGGTACAGTACTGGTGGGGACGGGTCTGTCACTGTATAACACTGGGATACAGTACTGGTGGGGACAGGTCTGTCACTGTATTACACTGGGGTACAGTACTGGTGGGGATGGGTCTGTCACTGTATAACACTGGGGTACAGCACTGGTGGGGACGGGTCTGTCACTGTATAACACTGGGGTACAGTACTGGTGGGGACGGGTCTGTCACTGTATAACACTGGGGTACAGTACTGGTGGGGACGGGTCTGTCACTGTGTAACACTGGGGTACAGTACTGGTCGGGACGGGTCTGTCACTGTATAACACTGGGGTACAGTACTGGTGGGGACGGGTCTGTCACTGTATAACACTGGGGTACAGTACTGGTGGGGACGGGTCTGTCACTGTGTAACACTGGGGTACAGTACTGGTGGGGACGGGTCTGTCACTGTATAACACTGGGGTACAGTACTGGTGGGGACGGGTCTGTCACTATAACACTGGGGTACAGTACTGGTGGGGATGGGTCTGTCACTATAACACTGGGGTACAGTACTGGTGGGGACGGGTCTGTCACTATAACACTGGGGTACAGTACTGGTGGGGACGGGTCTGTCACTATAACACTGGGGTACAGTACTGGTGGGGACGGGTCTGTCACTGTATAACACTGGGGTACAGTACTGGTGGGGACGGGTCTGTCACTATAACACTGGGGTACAGTACTGGTGGGGACGGGTCTGTCACTGTATAACACTGGGGTACAGTACTGGTGGGGACGGGTCTGTCACTGTATAACACTGGGGTACAGTACTGGTGGGGACGGGTCTGTCACTATAACACTGGGGTACAGTACTGGTGGGGACGGGTCTGTCACTATAACACTGGGGTACAGTACTGGTGGGGATGGGTCTGTCACTGTATAACACTGGGGTACAGTACTGGTGGGGACGGGTCTGTCACTATAACACTGGGGTACAGTACTGGTGGGGACGGGTCTGTCACTGTATAACACTGGGGTACAGTACTGGTGGGGATGGGTCTGTCAGCTTTTTTGTAAAGTAAACGTCGTCTCTCGGTCACTGGGAAGAACTCTCCCACCCCTCATCCTGCAGTGGGACCTTTACAACCAGATGCTGTAACCCTGAGTGTTGAACAACTCAATTTTAAAGATGACTCTCCGACAGTGCGGCGCTCCCTCAGCACTGACCCTCCCACAGTGCGGCGCTCCCTCAGCACTGACCCGCCCACAGTGCGGCGCTCCCTCAGCACTGACCCGCCCACAGTGCGGCGCTCCCTCAGCACTGACCCTCCCACAGTGCGGCGCTCCCTCAGCACTGACCCGCCCACAGTGCGGCGCTCCCTCAGCACTGACCCGCCCACAGTGCGGCGCTCCCTCAGCACTGACCCTCCCACAGTGCGGCACTCCCTCAGCACTGACCCTCCCACAGTGTGGCGCTCCCTCAGCACTGACCCTCCCGCAGTGCAGCGCTCCCTCAGCACTGACCCTCCCACAGTGCGGCACTCCTCAGCACTGACCCTCCCACAGCGCGGCGCTCCCTCAGCACTGACCCTCCCACAGTGCGGCGCTCCCTCAGCACTGACCCTCCCACAGTGCGGCGCTCCCTCAGCACTGACCCTCCCACAGTGCGGCGCTCCCTCAGCACTGACCCTCCCACAGTGCGGCGCTCACAGTGGGGAATCGGGATGAGTTGTGGACGGACATTGGGAGTGTGGAGGAGGAGACGACAATCATTGTTCTCCGCTGAGGTTTGCACAGTGCATACTTTCAACAAGCTCAGGCTGCAGGGAGTGGTGAGGAGGGCATTTCGAGGGGAGGCTGCGATTGGAGGCCAAATCCAAATCGAGCCTTGGAAAGCCAGCGATGAGGAGAGGGGGAATGGGAGGTGTTTAATCGGAGCATGATTAGAGTGTCTGCACCCAGGCTGCACAACAATTAACTCCGTCTGTATTTGATTCAACTCTACCACCCGATTCTCGATATAACCTTGAAGTTTAAGGCCATTCCCCCTAGTTGAGTTCCTCACATGCTGCTCTGCTGCCTCACATTAACGGTAAATGGTGACCTGGTCATTCAGAAATCCCAGCCGTTCACATCAACAAGTCACAGAAGTTCATTTTTTGCATTTTTTGTTTTAAAAACCTCGTACACATGATTACAATTCGACAAAAAAATCTCCGAGGCACTTTGGATATACAGCCCCCTCTCTTCCTCCCCCACGCACAGCTTTGTCAGTGTTTGTGGTAAGCAGCACTCATTAGGTAAGGCAAGAGAGAGAGAACATAGCACGCAGACAGAGGTGACAGATCACAGAGAGAGACACACACACACAGCAGGCACACACAGAGGGACAGACACATACCAGGCAGACAGAGAGAGACAGACAGACACCAGGCAGAGAAAGAGAGAGAGAGAGAGACAGACAGACACCAGGCACAGAGAGAGAGAGAGAGAGACAGATACCAGGCATAGGGAGAGAGACAGACGGACAGACAGACACCAGGCATACAGAGAGAGACAGACAGATACCAGGCAGAGAGAGAGAGAGAGAGACAGACAGACACCAGGGACAGAGAGAGACAGACAGATACCAGGCAGAGAGAGAGAGAGAGAGAGAGACAGACAGACACCAGGGACAGAGAGAGACAGACAGATACCAGGCAGAGAGAGAGAGAGAGACAGACAGACACCAGGGACAGAGAGAGAGAGAGACAGATACCAGGCATAGAGAGAGAGACAGACACAGACAGACAGACCAGGCAGAGAGAGAGACAGACAGACACCAGGCATAGAGAGAGAGAGACAGACGGACAGACACCAGGCATAGAGAGAGAGAGATAGACAGACAGACAGACAGAGATACCAGGCATAGAGAGAGAGAGAGAGAGACAGACGGACAGACACCAGGCATAGAGAGAGAGAGACAGACAGACACCAGGCATAGAGAGAGAGAGAGAGACAGACAGACAGACACCAGGCATAGAGAGAGAGAAAGATGGACAGTCACCAGGCAGAGAGAGAGACAGACAGACAGACAGATGAGCACACACCAGGCATACAGAGAGACAGACACACACACAACAATTGTGCAAGAATCACAGGCAAAGGCTTCATGAAGGAACCCGCATGAAGTTTAACAAAGTCTCGGCCTTCTGGCTATTGGCAAAAAGAACAAAACCACATCCTGTGTCACCTCGTGGCAGCAGCGACAAGGCACCGGCAAACAGGAGGACGGAGAAACGTCAGCCAGTCAGCGGGCGGACACTGACAGAGGGCCCACTGGAGTCCATGCCCCCCTCACCCCCACGCCCGAGTGGGGAAATTAAACACAGCAGCACGGGGAACGTTTAACTATCGCCCGAGGCAGAGACGTACGGGGACAAAGCGAGAGGGAGGGGCAAAAAGTTATTGTCTGGCAACGTGGAGGACCCCGGGGGGGGGGGGGGGGGGGGGCAGAGAGAGTAACGGGGAGGGGGTGGGGGTGAATATAATACATACACTGTATAGAAGATCGACAGCCCACCCGCAAAGCTGACCTTAAGGCTACATGGTGAGAGAGGGCCAGTGACCCAGTGGGCACTTGGTGACTAGTGGTTAAATCACTGCTCCCGGGACTTTCTGCCCCCCCCCCCCCCCCCCCTCCCCCCAAACCTCGCACCCAACTCTTCCTCCAAAATGCTTCCCCGTATCCTGCGTCAGAGTCAGAAGAGGCGGGGAGCATCGCGACGGGAGAGAGAGGGAGGTATCTATGCCTCGTTCCTTTTGCAACAGTCGTGACTGCCCATGTCGAGTCTTTGTGCATCAAGGGGGCACCTGATTGTTAAGTTGGATATTGGGCATTGGGTGTGTCCCGTCCCCCCCAAAGGCAGGGAAAGGACGAGGGAAATCAGCGTGGGATCACGCAGACATAGAATCCTACAGTGCAGAAGGAGGCCATTTGGCCCATCGAATCACAATCCCACCCAGATCCTATTCCCTTAACCCCACACATTTACCCTGCTCATCCACCACCCCCCCCCCCCCGACACTTAAGGGGCAATTTAGCACGGCCAATCCACCGATCTTTCGGACTGTGGAAGGAAACCGGAGCACCCGGGAGGAAACCCATGCGGACACGGGGAGAACTCCGCGCACGCAGTGACCCGAGGCCGGGAAGCGAACCCGGGTCCCTGGCGCTGTGAGGGAGCAGTGCCAGGGACCCGGGTTCGCTTCCCGGCCTCGGGTCACTGCGTGCGCGGAGTTCTCCCCCCCCCCGTGTCCGCATGGGTTTCCTCCCGGGTGCTCCGGTTTCCCAGTTTCAATCCGAGTGCTGGGGAGGACGTGGGGGAGTCGGTGACTCCACCTTGGAAATAAACCGTATTTTAATTCCCCCACACCCCGAGCGGACTTTCTGACTTGTTCTCCCGCGACGTACAATTAACTGAGAGCGGAGGTCCCCCCCCCCCCACAATGACCCCCAACAAGAACAACAAACGTCATCAGCTTGGAGCATCGGCAGTCCCTGGAGGTTTTATTTTCTTTCCGGAGTGTTGGGAGGTGTCCTCGGGTTTTAATCACGACTGGGGGAGTTGTGGGGGGAGGCAGTGAGTGGAGGGGAGAGGAGAGTGGGAAAGAGAGATGAAACCAAGACGTTTCTCTCCTCGCCGGGGAAGGCGAACGGCGGCTGGGTGGAGAGCTGCGCGCAGCACGGCGTATCTGTAGCAACCCCCCCCCCCACTCCCGGAATACTGACGGACGCGTCCGGGAGCAGGAAAAGTGGGAGGAGACGATCGGCTCCCTGGCAACAGAAGAGAAAGTTAAGATGTGCGCAAAGGTTGAGCCGCACGGGTCTTCGCTTGGCCGATTGTGCGGATTTTAGTTTTCAGGAGAAGGTTTTCAGGGGGGCGGCAGGGTCAGGGGTGGGGAAGGTCTGGGCGGCCGCTGTGTTGACACCTGTCCCCGGGGCACTCCCCCTGCAGCGACGCGTGGCCCCGTCCTCCGCTGTGTTCTGCAGGTGATGTTGAGCGATGGCGGCGGTTCCAAGTCATCGGTGGTGGGGGGGGTCGCTCGGGGTGGGAGGGGAGGAGGGAGGCAGGGGGATTGATCTGGAGGCACAACCGCCCCCCCCCCCCCCCCCCACCAGCCTGACCCGCCACCTCCCTCGGTCCTCCCCTTCCCCCAGCTCAAATATTCTGCTGCTGGAAAAGAACACAAAGGGGGAAAATTACTCAGACGTCGGCGGCAGCGGGGAGAGCCACACTAAACATCGACATGGGCGGGGCGAACGGAAGCTGCCGCGTGAGGCGGGGGAATGGGATCACCAGCTCGCACGGGGCAGGGTGGGGGATACCCAGAACGAGGGAGGAAAGGAGACAGGGGGAAGGAGGCTACAGAAATAGGGAGGGTTGTCGGGGCTGGACGGGGTTACAGAGATAGGGAGGGTTGTCGGGGCTGGAGGGGGTTACTGAGATAGGGAGGGTTGTCGGGGAGGCTACAGAGATAGGGAGGGTTGTCGGGGCTGGAGGGGGTTACAGAGATAGGGAGGGTTGTCGGGGAGGCTACAGAGATAGGGAGGGTTGTAGGGGCTGGAGGGGGTTACTGAGATAGGGAGGGTTGTCGGGGAGTTTACAGAGATAGGGAGGGTTGTAGGGGCTGGAGGGGGTACAGAGATAGGGAGGGTTGTAGGGGCTGGAGGGGGTTACAGAGATAGGGAGGGTTGTAGGGGCTGGAGGGGGTTACTGAGATAGGGAGGGTTGTCGGGGAGTTTACAGAGATAGGGAGGGTTGTAGGGGCTGGAGGGGGTACAGAGATAGGGAGGGTTGTAGGGGCTGGAGGGGGTTACAGAGATAGGGAGGGTTGTAGGGGCTGGAGGGGGTTACTGAGATAGGGAGGGTTGTCGGGGAGGTTCCAGAGGTAGGGAGGGTTGTCGGGGAGGTTACAGAGATAGGGAGGGTTGTTGGGGGGTTACAGAGATAGGGAGGGTTGTAGGGGCTGGAGGGGGTTACTGAGATAGGGAGGGTTGTTGGGGGGGTTACAGAGATAGGGAGGGTTGTCGGGGAGGTTAGAGAGATAGGGAGGGTTGTCGGGGAGGTTACAGAGATAGGGAGGGTTGTAAGGGCTGGAGGGGGTTACAGAGATAGGGAGGGTTGTCGGGGAGTTTACAGAGAGGAAGGGGAGTGTGAAAATAAAGATCAAGAAAGGAAAGAATTTAAGAGTCAGAGAGACTTCCATTTCCCCCAGTGTCCTTCACCAGGTCAGGATGACCCGCATCCCCGACAGCCAATGGGGGGGATAGCCATGGAACGCACAGCAAGATCCCACAAAGCACCGTGAGAATGATGTTCAGTCGTCACCGATCACAGCGGGTTCATGGGGCCACCAGGCAGCTGGTAGGTTTCTGAAGGGCCAACGGTGTCCCCAATCCCACCACCACCCCACAGCCTGCCCCGCGCTGGCACCGTCCCCGCTTACCTGCTGGCTGGTCCGGGCTGCTCGGGACTTGTTCTTGGAGTGGCTCTTTGTCCGGCTGTAGCTGTGCCGGGGGTGCTCGGGTTTGGGGTCCTGGTCCTCGAGCCGCTGGGTCAGAGCCAGCTTCTGCTGGATGGCCATCCGCAGCAACGAGTTCAGTGTCTTCTTCTCATCCTCCGCCGCCGCCAACTGTCGCTGCATCTCATCCAGCTGTGTGACGTACTGATCACATCTGGGGAAGGGGGCGGGGGGGGAAGGTGGGGGGAGGAGGAGACACAATGGTAGAACGTTAACAGCACTGCTCTCCGAGAATGTGTTGCCCTCCTGGCCGCTCCCATCAGCCCTGGATTACAACGCTTGTCGATGTGGCTGACAACATTCTCCGAGGTTCAATGTACCCGACTCCCGCTGCCCTGTGTCACAACGCAATGCCCCCCACCCCCACTGCACAATACCTCCACTTTCAAATCCAAATCCTCAATCTACCTTTGTAACCTCCTCCAACCCTCCCTATCTCTGTAACCTCCTCCAACCCCAACAACCCTCCCTATCTCTAACCTCCTCCAGCCCCTACAACCCTCCCTATCTGTTACCTCCTCCAACCCCAACAACCCTCCCTATCTGTTACCTCCTCCAACCCCAACAACCCTCCCTATCTCTAACCTCCTCCAGCCCCTACAACCCTCCCTATCTGTTACCTCCTCCAACCCCAACAACCCTCCCTATCTGTTACCTCCTCCAACCCCAACAACCCTCCCTTATCTGTTACCTCCTCCAGCCCCTACAACCCTCCCTATCTGTTACCTCCTCCAGCCCCTACAACCCTCCCTATCTCTGTAACCTCCTCCAGCCCCAACAACCCTCCCTAACTCTGCAACTTCCTCCAGCCCCTTCGACCCTCCCGATGTAACCCCCTCCAGCCCCTAGAACCCTCCCTATCTTTGTAACCTCCTCCAGCCCCTACACCCCTCCCTATCTGTAACCCCCTCCAGCCCCTACAACCCTCCCTATCTCTGCAACTTCCCCAAGCCCCTACAACCCTCCCTATCTCTGTAACCTCCTCCACTCCCTCTCTGTCTCAGTGCTGCCCACTAGGGAATTGGGGGTGCGGGTGGGGAAGAGATCAGACTTTGCCTTTGATAGGGCACATGACGGGACCAGCATTTAACTGCCATGCAATCCCCCCCCCCCCCATCCCTGTACCCAATAAGGAGGGGAGTGGGTGGGGAAACCATTTGGTCTGCATTTTGATAGTTGCCCTCAATGAGACCAAGGTGGCGTACTCCCTTCTTGAACTGCTGCAATCCATCTGGTTTGAGCTTCTGTCGTGGTTTGCCGCTGGCGGCCATTTCAGAGGAGGTTAAGAGTCTGGGGGCCTGGAATCACAAGTAGGCCAGACCGGGGTAAGGACGGCAGATTTCCTTTTCCCCTAAAAGGGCACTAGTGAACCAGATGGGCTTTTACGACAATCGAAGATAGTTTCAGCCTCTCCCACAGCAAGTCGAGCTTTGCAAATCGAGGTTTTTATTTTTAATTAATCAATTCAATTTAATTGATTCCCTCGTCAGCGTATTCCTTCAGTGCACCGCCTCAGAAACTGAACTGGACCCAGCCATATAAATACTGTGGCTCCCAGAGCAGGTCAGAGGCTGGGAATCCTGCGGAGAGTAACTCACCTCCTGACTCCCCCCAAAGCCTGTCCACCATCTACAAGGCACAAGTCAGGAGTGTGATGGAATACTCTCCCACTCGCCTGGATGAGCGCGGCTCCGACAACACTCGAGAAGCTCGACACCATCGGGGACAAAGCAACCCCCCCCCCGCTCGATCGACACGCTAACCCCCCCACCCTCAACATTCACTCCCTCCACCACCGACGCACAGCGGCAGCAGCGTGTACCGTCTACAAGATGCACCGCAGCGACTCGCCAAGGCTCCTTCGACAGCGCCGTCCAAACCCGCCACCTCTACCCTCCCTAACAGCGCTGTGGGTGTACCTACACCACACGGGGTTGCAGCAGGTTCAAGATGGCGGCTCACCCACCACCTTCTCAAAGGGCGATTATCTTAGAATTCCTACAGTGCAGAAGGCGGCCATTTGGCCCATCGAGTCGGCACCGACCACAATCCCACCCAGGCCCTATCCCCATAACCCCATTTATTCACTCTAGCTAGTCCCCCTGACACTAAAGGGGCAATTTAGCTTGGCCAATCCACCTAATCCACACATCTTTAGACTGTGGGAGGGAACCGGAGCACCCGGAGGAAACCCAGGCAGACATGGGGAGAACATGCAGACTCCACACAGACAGTGACCCAAGCCGGGAATCGAACCCGGGACCCTGGAGCTGTGAGGCAGCAGTGCTAACCCGCTGTGCCACCGAGGTTAGGGATGGTCACGCCCCAAGGAGGAATAAAGAGGAAAGGACACTAACGAGCTTGGAATTGCACAGCAGTGGAGGCACAGAAGGAGGCTATTCAGCCCACTATGCTTGTGCTAGCCCAAGAGCTATTAGTCCCACGCTCCCAGCTCCCTGCAAAGTCGATCAACACTCGCCCCCCCTCGTGATTTATTTGAACGACTCGATTTAAATCCCCTCCCCTTTGACCTTCTCTGCTCCGAGGAGAACGATCCCAGTCTCTCTCCACCGGAGACGGGAAGGTGGCGGGGTTGGGGTGGGCAGACTAACCTGCTGGCGAACATGGAGCGGAGAGAGGAGAAGGTGGCAGCGTCCTCCTTCAGTGCCTTCAGCTCGTTCCTCAGCTTCACCATGGTGTCGGATACCAGGCACTTCTCATTGTCGTACTTGCTTTTCAGGTTCGACAGAGCCACTTCCGCAGTCTGAGGAAGGGGAGGGTCGCAGGGAATGGGGAGGGGGGAAAAGTACATCGCTGTTACTTCCTTCCGACCACACAGCACAACCCGTCCCGGTTCACACTGAACAAGAATCCAGGTCTCCATGGCCACCAGAGGCCGGTGGGGCTCATTCATTCACGAGGCCCGAGCATCGTGGGCAAGGCTCAGCATTTGGCCCCCCACCCCACGACTGCCGCTTGAGAAGGTGGTGGGTAAGCCCCCACTCCTCTGAACCACCTTGGCAAGCACTGTTGCCTCACAGCGCCAGGGACCTGGGTTCCATTCCTTCCTCGGGTCATTGGCTGTGTGGAGTCTGCACGGGTCCCCTCCCACACTCCAAAGATGTGCTGGTTCGGTGGATTGGCCATGCTAGATTGTCCCAAGATGTGCAGGTTAGGTGGATTGGCCTGGTAAGTTCTCCCAAGATGTGCAGGTTAGGTGGATTGGCCATGCTAGATTGTCCCAAGATGTGCAGGTTAGGTGGATTGGCCTGGTAAGTTGTCCCAAGATGTGCAGGTTAGGTGGATTGGCCATGCTAGATTGTCCCAAGATGTGCAGGTTAGGTGGATTGGCCATGCTAGATTGTCCCAAGATGTGCAGGTTTGGTGGATTGGCCATGCTAGATTGTCCCAAGATGTGCAGGTTTGGTGGATTGGCCATGCTAGATTGTCCCAAGATGTGCAGGTTTGGTGGATTGGCCATGCTAGATTGTCCCAAGATGTGCAGGTTAGGTGGATTGGCCATGCTAGATTGTCCCAAGATGTGCAGGTTAGGTGGATTGGCCTGGTAAGTTGTCCCAAGATGTGCAGGTTTGGTGGATTGGCCATGCTAGATTGTCCCAAGATGTGCAGGTTAGGTGGATTGGCCTGGTAAGTTGACCCAAGATGTGCAGGTTTGGTGGATTGGCCATGCTAAGTTGTCCCAAGATGTGCAGGTTAGGTGGATTGGCCATGGTCAATTGTCCCTTAGCGTACAAGGTTAGGGTAGGGGATTGGGCCTGGGAAAGATGCCCTTTTGGGAGAGTCGGTACAGACTCGATGGACCGAATGGCCTTTTCTGCACTGCAGGAATTCTCTGATTCTCTTGAATTTTATGATTCTTGTTGCGTGAATGAGCATCTCTCTTGGGCCACTGCGGAGGGCAGGTTAAGGAGTCGCCCACATGACAGGAGCCACATGTGGGCCAAACCTAGGGTGAAGGTGGCAGATTTCCCACACCTACCAGGCACGTGCCAAGCAGGTGGCACCATTTTGGAGGCTCGTCACCGAGCTACTTAACCAATCAGATGTAAATACCCTGTCAGCTGCTGCGTGGGGTGTTTTCCAAACTCTCTCCCATCATTGAGCCAGGACTCTGGGTTACTGGCTCAGTAATGTAACCACGAGGCTCCTGTACCCACATTTCCGGTATGGGTTTGCACATCAGGCTAGGTCCAATCCTGCAGCCAATTATTACTCTCTGCAAGGCAGTGTGACAGGGCAGAGTCAACATGGTGTCGTGAAAGGCAAATAGCGTCTGGCTAATTTATCCTTTGAGGACGTAACCAAGAGGGTGGATAGAGGGGAACCAGTAGATGTGGTGTATTTGGATTTTCAAAGGGTATTCAACAAGGTGCCACATAAAAGGCACAAGATGAGAGCTCAGGGTGATGGGGTGAAGATATTTGCACGGATAGATGATTGCCGACCAACTAACAGGAAGCAGAGAGTCCGGGAAAACGGGACATTTTCGGGTGGGCAAACAGTGACCTGATGAGTGTCGGAGGGGTCAGGGCGGAGGCCTCAACATTCACCATCTATATTGATGACTGGGACAAAGGGAGCGGCTGTACTGCAGTCAGATTTGCTGACAATATACTGATGGTTGGGAAAGAAGAACAAAGAACAGTACAGCACAGGAAACAGGCCCTTCGGCCCTCCAAGCCTGTGCCGCTCCTTGGTCCAACTAGACCAATCGTTTGTATCCCTCCATTCCCAGGCTGCTCATGTGACTATCCAGGTAAGTCTTAAACGATGTCAGCGTGTCTGCCTCCACCACCCTAATTGGGAGCGCATTCCAGGCCCCCACCACCCTCTGTGTAAAAAACATCCCTCTGATATCTGAGTTATACTTCGCCCCTCTCAGCTTGAGCCCGTGACCCCTCGTGAACGTCACTTCTAATCTGGGAAAAAGCTTCCCACCGTTCACCCTATCTATCCCCTTCATAATCTTGTATACCTCTATTAGATCTCCCCTGATTCTCCGTCTTTCCACGGAGAACAACCCCAGTTTACCCAATCTCTCCGCATAGCTAAGACCCTCCATACCAGGCAACATCCTGGTAAACCTTCTCTGCACTCTCTCTAATGCCTCCACGTCCTTCTGGTAGTGCGGCGACCAGAACTGGACGCAGTACTCCAAATGTGGCCTAACCAGCGTTCTATACAGCTGCATCATCAGATTCCAGCTTTTATACTCTATACCCCGTCCTATAAAGGCAAGCATACCATATGCCTTCTTCACCACCTTCTCCACCTGTGTTGCCACCTTCAAGGATTTGTGGACTTGCACACCTAGGTCCCTCTGTGTTTCTATACTCCTGATGACTCTGCCATTTATTGTATAACTCCTCTCTACATTATTTCTTCCAAAATGCATCACTTCGCATTTATCCGGATTAAACTCCATCTGCCACCTCTCCGCCCAATTTTCCAGCCTATCTATATCCTGCTGTATTGCCCGACAATGCTCATCGCTATCCGCAAGTCCGCCAGTCCAGAAAGTTGTGAGGAGGATACAAAGGGTCTGTAAAAGGGATGTCGACTGGATAAGGGATGGCCAAAGGATTGGCGGGAGGAGTGTAATGTGGGAGAAACGTGCGCTTATCCAGTTTGGCAGGACGAATAACAGAAGCAGAGTGTTGCTTCACCGGAGCGATACAAAACAGATAGGAGCATGGCAGAGGTGGATAGAGACACAGACACAGCAACCGAGAGAGGCGCAGTGCGGGGAGACCCTCCTTACCTGTTTATTGGCCTTCAGGACGGTACGCAGCGTGGCTATCTGCTCCCGCTTGGTGCTGAGCAGCGATTTGAGTTTCAGTACCTCCTCGATCAGTGCCTCCTTGTCCTTCTCGGCGCCCGGGGAGAGGAGTTGCAGAGCCGCCCTCTGCCGGGAGACCTCCACCACGGCCTGCAGGTGTTTGATCTGACTGCGGATCACCGCGCTCAGGTTCAGGATGTTGAGGGGTTCCCGCTGGCCGTCCGCAGCCTCGGGGACGGGGGAGGAAGGGAGCGAGCGCGGCGACAGGTCTCCCCCGCTGCTGCCGCCGCTGTCGGGCTCGGTGGTAGGCCTGCCGAAGAGGTCGGAGGAGCGCCGGCGGCGAAGGGGGGGCCCCGGCCGGCCCCGGGACCCCTTGACAAAGTCCAGCGTCACCCGGTTGGGCGTGACGTTGTTGCACAGACAGACGTGGTGGTAGAGGCCGGCCAGCTCCTCGCTCAGCGCCGCCAGCTCGTCGTGGGCACGGCTCAGGCCGCCCTGCGAGTCCGACGCCATCTTGGCCACGGCTCGCAGCTCCTTCTGGAGCCGCACGATGCACTCCTGGTCCTCCTGGCTGCAGCGGGCGTGCAGCTCAATGTTCTCCGTCAGCTCCTGGGATTCCTGCTTCCAGAGCTCTCGCTCCTCCAGCTGCCGCCCCTCACACGCCAGGTACCGGGCCTGCAGCTCCTGCAGCTCCGTCTTCAGCTGCCCAATCGCTGCCAACGCTTCCTGGTACTGAGCCTCCAGGCCAGCCGACACTTCCCCCTCCACGGCCGCCCCTCGGCAGTGAGCCTCCAGCCGCCTCTGCAGCTCCTGGACACTGGTCAGCAGGGACGCCTTCTCCCGCTCTGCCTGGGGGAAGCACAGACACACACACACGTCACTTCAAACCATTCCCCCCCTCCCCTCATTCCCCTCCCCTCCACTTTGTTCGAACGTAGAGGCCATTCGGCCCCTTTCCAGCCACTCAGCTGATCCCCCACACTGCGCACTGTCCTGAAGGCCAATAAGCAGGTAAGGAGCGCAACCCCACACTGTGTCTCTCTGTCTGTGTCTCACTCTCTCTGTCTCTTTCGAAGGAGCTTCGGCCCTCGATCCCCCCCTCAGTGTCCAGAAAATATCTCGCCATCTCCTGTCTCGAATACACTGGCTCGGTCTCAGGGCAGGCGAGGATTCCGAAGACCCTCGAAGAGATTTCTCCACATCTCAGTCCAAAGTGGTGACCTTCTCATCCCGAGACCCCGATTCTCGCCTGCAATGGCAAAGCGCAGAAACCCTGGAGAGTTTGTGTACCTGGATCTTAAAAGGCACATTCGGCAAGGCAGCTTTAATATGCAAGATAACACGAGCGGGGAGGCGGTGGCATTGTCACTGGACTAATGACCCAAACACCCCAGGGTTAGTCACAGAATCCCCCCCCACAGTGCAGGAGGCGGCCATTTGCTCCATCGAGTCTGTACCGACTCCCCGACAGAGCCCATCCAATGTCCTATCTTTAACTTTCCAAATATTGATTGGAACCTTTGTAGGTCAAATAGTTCGGATGGGGCAGTTTTGTGCAGTGTGTGCAGGAGGGTTTCCTGACACAATATGTGGATAGGCCGACAAGAGGTGAGGCCACATTGGATTTGGTACTGGGAAATGAACCGGGCCAAGTGTTAGATTTTGGTTGTGGGAGAGCACTTTGGAGATAGTGACCACAATTCGGTGTCTTTTGTTATTGCAATGGAGAGGGATAGGGCCGTACGGCAGGGCAAGGTTTACAATTGGGGGAGAGGTAATTATGATGCGATTAGGGAAGAATTAGGGGGCATAAGTTGGGAACAGAAACTGTCAGAGAAAGGAACTAATGAAAAGTGGAACTTTTTCAAGGAACAAATACTGGGTGTCCTTGATAGGTATGTCCCTGTCAGGCAGGGAGGAAATGGCCGAGTGAGGGAACCATGGTTCACGAAAGAGGTGGAATGTCTTGTGAAAAGGAAGAGGGAAGCTTATGTAGGGATAAGGAAACAAAGTTCAGATGGCTCGATTGAGGGTTACAAGTTAGCAAGGAATGAGCTGAAAAAGGGGCTTAGGAGAGCTAGGAGGGGACACGAGAAGTCCTTGGCGGGTCGGATCAAGGAAAACCCCAAGGCTTTTTACTCTTATGTGAGGAATAAAAGAATGACCAGGGTGAGGTTAGGGCCGGTCAAGGACAGTAGTGGGAACTTGTGTATGGAGTCAGTAGAGATAGGCGAGGTGATGAATGAATACTTTTCTTCAGTGTTCACCAAGGAGAGGGGCCATGTTTTTGAGGAAGAGAAGGTGTTACAGGCTAATAGGCTGGAGGAAATAGATGTTCGGAGGGAGGATGTCCTGGCAGTTTTGAATAAACTGAAGGTCGATAAGTCCCCTGGGCCTGATGAAATATATCCTAGGATTCTTTGGGAGGCAAGGGATGAGATTGCAGAGCCTTTGGCTTTGATCTTTGGGTCCTCGCTGTCCACGGGGATGGTGCCAGAGGACTGGAGAATGGCGAATGTTGTTCCTCTGTTTAAGAAAGGGAATAGAAATGACCCTGGTAATTATAGACCGGTTAGTCTTACTTCGGTGGTTGGTAAATTGATGGAAAAGGTCCTTAGAGATGGGATTTACGACCATTTAGAAAGATGCGGATTAATCTGGGATAGTCAGCACGGATTCGTGAAGGGCAAGTCGTGCCTCACAAATTTGATAGAATTTTTTGAGGAGGTAACTAAGTGTGTTGATGAAGGTAGGGCAGTTGATGTCATATACATGGATTTTAGTAAGGCGTTTGATAAGGTCCCCCATGGTCGGCTTATGATGAAAGTGAGGAGGTGTGGGATAGAGGGAAAGTTGGCTGATTGGATAGGTAACTGGCTGTCTGATCGAAGACAGAGGGTGGTGGTGGATGGAACATTTTCGGATTGGAGGCAGGTTGCTAGTGGAGTGCCGCAGGGATCAGTGCTTGGTCCTCTGCTCTTTGTGGTTTTTATTAATGACTTAGAGGAGGGGGCTGAAGGGTGGATCAGTAAATTTGCTGATGACACCAAGATTGGTGGAGTAGTGGATGAGGTGGAGGGCTGTTGTAGGCTGCAAAGAGACATAGATAGGATGCAAAGCTGGGCTGAAAAATGGCAAATGGAGTTTAACCCTGATAAATGTGAGGTGATTCATTTTGGTAGGACTAATTTAAATGTGGATTACAGGGTCAAAGGTAGGGTTCTGAAGACTGTGGAGGAACAGAGAGATCTTGGGATTCATATCCACAGATCTCTAAAGGTTGCCACTCAAGTGGATAGAGCTGTGAAGAAGGCCTATAGTGTGTTAGCTTTTATTAACAGGGGGTTGGAGTTTAAGAGCCGTGGGGTTATGCTGCAACTGTACAGGACCTTGGTGAGACCACATTTGGAATATTGTGTGCAGTTCTGGTCAGCTCACTATAAGAAGGATGTGGAAGCGCTGGAAAGAGTGCAGAGGAGATTTACCAGGATGCTGCCTGGTTTGGAGGGTAGGTCTTATGAGGAAAGGTTGAGGGAGCTAGGGCTGTTCTCTCTGGAGCGGAGGAGGCTGAGGGGAGACTTAATAGAGGTTTATAAAATGATGAAGGGGATAGATAGAGTGAACGTTCAAAGACTATTTCCTCGGGTGGATGGAGCTATTACAAGGGGGCATAACTATAGGGTTCATGGTGGGAGATACAGGAAGGATATCAGAGGTAGGTTCTTTACGCAGAGAGTGGTTGGGGTGTGGAATGGACTGCCTGCAGTGATAGTGGAGTCAGACACTTTAGGAACATTTAAGCGGTTATTGGATAGGCACATGGAGCACACCAGGATGATAGGGAGTGGGATAGCTTGATCTTGGTTTCAGATAAAGCTCGGCACAACATCGTGGGCCGAAGGGCCTGTTCTGTGCTGTACTGTTCTATGTTCTATCCCCCTCACCTGCACATCTTTGGACACCAATTTAGCAAGGCCAATCCACCAAACAAAATCTGGAATTAAAAGTCTAACATGACCACGAAACCACTGTCGATTGTCGTTCAAAAAAAAACCCCACCCGGTTCACCAATGTCTCCTTCAGGGGAAAAGAAATCTGTCGCTCTTACCCCGGTCTGGCCTACACGCGACTCCACAGATCCCCAGCAATGGGGTCGACTCCCGAATGCCCTCTGAAATGGAGGGCAGTTAGGGATGGGAACAGCCAGAGAGGCTCAGGCCCTGTGGCTGGGGTCAAAATCCTGGAACTCCCTCCCTAACAGCGCTGTGGGTGTACCTACACCACACGGGACTGCAGCGGGTTCAAGATGGGGGCTCACCCACCCCCTTCTCACGGGGGACAATTAGGGATGGGGGGTGAGAAGTTGAGCAGAATGTTAGAATAGTTCTCAGGGGTGGAAGTACTGCACTATCCCTTTAAAAAAAGGTGATGTTTTCTTTTGAAAAATGCAAGTGCAGATAGAGTACCCAAAGTGAAACGGAAGGCAAGGCAGCAGTGTTGGCAAGACAAGGCATTTGGATTTTATTTTAATTCAGCCTATCAATTTAAATCAGAAACTTGGATACCAGCAACCTATTAGATTTAAATTTGATGGTTTTGGTAACCTGGGACCAATCCTATTGTGGGGGATATGGATTTGTCATCACAGGTATAAAAGGAAGGGGGCAGTGGGACAAAAGGAGAGAGCAACTGCCCCAGCTCATAGCTACCAGCTCAAAGCCTCGTCGAGATAGCAAAGATGAAAGAAGAATCAACAGAGAAGGCCTAGAAGGTTCCGGAAGAAGACGTCAAACTAGGTTAGAATTTAGAGTGACTAAAATTCTATTTTTTGTGTTAAGAAGTGGGAATGGGAATTGAATTTATCTAAACAGCATTCCATTGGAATAATGTTTTATTGGGATTGTTAATAGTTTAGTTAATCTGTTCACTGTTACATAAAATAAATAGTTACTTGTTGACTTTTGAGAGAGTGACAGGGAGTTATTTTGATTTAACCACGACAAGTTACTGAGGCGCAGATCGTACCGCTTCACACTCACTTTGACAGGTTATGAGGTGAGGTCATCTTTGAGTGGTTAGATGTTATTTTCTCGGGGGGTGGGGGGGGAGGATTTACCTCCACTTCATAACAATGGGCGATGAATGATGACCCAGCAGACAGCGAGCGCCCCCCCCCCCGCTGTCACGGCAGCCCCCCTCCCCTTCCCCCACTCGGCACCAGTACCTGGACAAGTTGCTGTTTCAGCTTCTGCATCTCGGAGAGGCTGAGCTCGCTGAAGAGGTCGGAGACGAGGCCGGGAGCCGGCCGGAAGGCCTGGCCAGCCCGAGGGGTGGACACCCGGATCTCTCCGTTCAGCTGGCTGGAGGAGCCCTGCTGGTAGCCGCTGTCCAGCTCGTCCTGGCCGGCGCTGTCGTCCAGCCGCAGTTCCTCGAAGTTGGCGTGCAGGTTGCAGAGCGAGCCGCTGGAGTTGGCGTAGGTCGAGAGCTCCTTGCGCAGGACGTTCTTCTGCTCGCGCTCAGTCCGCACCGTCTCCAGGGCCTCCTCCAGCTGCCGCTCGACAATGTTCCGCAGGCGATTGGCCTCCTCCAGCTGGCTGTGCAGGATCTCAATGTCTTCCTCACGCTGCTTCATCTCATGTTTCAACCCTTCAAACTCCACCTGAGAGAGGGAGGGACAAACAGCATCAACTCAATCCCCAATCTCAGGCTCAGGGAGCAGAGCTCTGATACCGTCTCTCCTCACCTCAACTTAAACCCGTGTCCTGGAGCGCCCGCGCCGTCCGAGGGTCAGTGCAGAGGGAGCGGCCGCGCCGTCTGAGGGTCAGTGCAGAGGGAGCGCCCGCGCCGTCCGAGGGTCAGTGCAGAGGGAGCGCCGCACTGTGGGAGGGTCAGTGCTGAGGGAGCGCCGCACTGTGGGAGGGTCAGTGCTGAGGGAGCGCCGCACTGTGGGGAGGGTCAGTGCAGAGGGAGCGCCCGCACTGTGGGGAGGGTCAGTGCAGAGGGAGCGCCCGCACTGTGGGGAGGGTCAGTGCAGAGGGAGCGCCCGCACTGTGGGGAGGGTCAGTGCAGAGGGAGCGCCCGCACTGTGGGGAGGGTCAGTGCAGAGGGAGCGCCCGCACTGTGGGGAGGGTCAGTGCAGAGGGAGCGCCCGCACTGTGGGGAGGGTCAGTGCAGAGGGGAGGGTCAGTGCGGAGGGAGCGCCGCACTGTGGGAGGGTCAGTGCTGAGGGAGCACCGCACTGTGGGAGGGTCAGTGCAGAGGGAGCGCCCGCACCGTCCGAGGGTCAGTGCTGAGGGAGCGCCCGCACTGTGGGGAGGGTCAGTGCAGAGGGAGCGCCGCACTGTGGGAGGGTCAGTGCTGAGGGAGCGCCGCACTGTGGGAGGGTCAGTGCTGAGGGAGCGCCGCACTGTGGGGAGGGTCAGTGCTGAGGGAGCGCCCGCACTGTGGGGAGGGTCAGTGCAGAGGGAGCGCCCGCACTGTGGGGAGGGTCAGTGCAGAGGGAGCGCCCGCACTGTGGGGAGGGTCAGTGCAGAGGGAGCGCCCGCACTGTGGGGAGGGTCAGTGCAGAGGGAGCGCCCGCACTGTGGGGAGGGTCAGTGCAGAGGGAGCGCCGCACTGTGGGGAGGGTCAGTGCAGAGGGAGCGCCGCACTGTGGGAGGGTCAGTGCAGAGGGAGCGCCGCACTGTGGGGAGGGTCAGTGCAGAGGGAGCGCCGCACTGTGGGGAGGGTCAGTGCAGAGGGAGCGCCGCACTGTGGGGAGGGTCAGTGCAGAGGGAGCGCCGCACTGTGGGAGGGTCAGTGCTGAGGGAGCGCCGCACTGTGGGAGGGTCAGTGCTGAGGGAGCGCCGCACTGTGGGGTGGGTCAGTGCAGAGGGAGCGCCCGCACTGTGGGGAGGGTCAGTGCAGAGGGAGCGCCCGCACTGTGGGGAGGGTCAGTGCAGAGGGAGCGCCCGCACTGTGGGGAGGGTCAGTGCAGAGGGAGCGCCCGCACTGTGGGGAGGGTCAGTGCAGAGGGAGCGCCCGCACTGTGGGGAGGGTCAGTGCAGAGGGAGCGCCCGCACTGTGGGGAGGGTCAGTGCAGAGGGAGCGCCCGCACTGTGGGGAGGGTCAGTGCAGAGGGAGCGCCCGCACTGTGGGGAGGGTCAGTGCAGAGGGGAGGGTCAGTGCAGAGGGAGCGCCACACTGTCGGAGGGTCAGTGCTGAGGGAGCGCCGCACTGTGGGAGGGTCAGTGCTGAGGGAGCGCCGCACCGTCGGAGGGTCAGTGCTGAGGGAGCACCGCACTGTCGGAGGGTCAGTGCAGAGGGAGCGCCGCTCTGTGGGGAGGGTCTGTGCTAAGGGAGGGCCCGCGCCGTCAGAGGGTCAGTGTCGACAGGCAGAGAGAGGGGAAGAATGGGAGTGATGAGAGAGAGAGAGAGAGAGAGAGAGGGGCTGAGAGCAACAGGGAGAGACATGGTGAGAAAAAGCGAGAGGTGGCATACAGAGAGTGAGTTTTGAGACGAGCGCACAACTGGCCTGGATTAATCTTGATTGGCCAAGAGGCAGGGGCAGAAGCACGGGCACGAAGCTGAGGGGCCGAATGGCCTGTTTCTGGTGTTAACCTGTCCGCCGTACCTGGTTCTCCCGGAGTGTGGAGACCAGTTTCTGCAGAGCGATGTTCTCCTCCTCGAGCTCGGTACAATCCTGGAGCTGCTGGCTCTCGCGCACCTTGGATTCCTTGATCTCATCCCTCAGCTGGCACTTCTCCAGTTCCAGATTCTCACAGAGCTGTCAACAAAGGAGGCGGCAGACAAGACCGAGTTAAAACAGGTTCAATTAGACAGCGTCTGGCACAGCGCTTCATAAAGGACTATCACACATCCCTGGCATAGTTCCCAGCAATCCCCTCCTCTGAACCTGCTCTGCTCCAAGGAGGACGCAAGGCTAAAAACAGAGAGGTGGAGTGTCATGTGGAAAAATGCAAGGGTGTGCACTTTGGCAGGAAGGCTATAAAATCGGAACATCAGGCTGTCTGTGGTACAGAGGGATCTGGGCGTCCCGGTGCATGAATCACAAGTGGTCATCGTGCAGATACAGGAAGTGTTTGGGAAGGCAAATGGCAATATCATCCTTTATCGCAAGGAGGAGCGGAATGGAGTATAAAGGTTGGGAAGTCTTGCTCCAGCTGTACGGTGTGTTAGTACTGAGAACAGTTCTGGTCTCCTTACCCCTACTGAAGGAACGGAATGAGAGAAAGGAGAGGGCGAGAGAGAGAGAGAAAGGAGAGGGCGAGAGAGAGAGAGAAAGGAGAGGGAGAGAGAGAGAGAGAAAGGAGAGGGCGAGAGAGAGAGAGAAAGGAGAGGGAGAGAGAGAGAGAGAAAGGAGAGGGAGAGAGAGAGAGAAAGGAGAGGGAGAGAGAGAGAGAAAGGAGAGGGAGAGAGAGAGAGAAAGGAGAGGGAGAGAGAGAGAAAGGAGAGGGAGAGAGAGAGAGAAAGGAGAGGGAGAGAGAGAGAGAAAGGAGAGGGAGAGAGAGAGAGAAAGGAGAGAGAGAGAGAAAGGAGAGGGAGAGAGAGAGAGAAAGGAGAGGGAGAGAGAGAGAGAGAAAGGAGAGGGCGAGAGAGAGAGAGAAAGGAGAGGGCGAGAGAGAGAGAGAAAGGAGAGGGCGAGAGAGAGAGAAAGGAGAGGGAGAGAGAGAGAGAAAGGAGAGGGAGAGAGAGAGAGAAAGGAGAGGGAGAGAGAGAGAGAAAGGAGAGGGAGAGAGAGAGAGAAAGGAGAGGGAGAGAGAGAGAGAAAGGAGAGGGAGAGAGAGAGAGAAAGGAGAGGGAGAGAGAGAGAGAAAGGAGAGGGAGAGAGAGAGAGAAAGGAGAGGGAGAGAGAGAGAAAGGAGAGGGAGAGAGAGAGAAAGGAGAGGGAGAGAGAGAGAAAGGAGAGGGAGAGAGAGAGAAAGGAGAGGGAGAGAGAGAGAAAGGAGAGGGAGAGAGAGAGAAAGTAGAGGGAGAGAGAGAGAAAGGAGAGGGAGAGAGAGAGAAAGGAGAGGGAGAGAGAGAGAAAGGAGAGGGAGAGAGAGAGAAAGGAGAGGGAGAGAGAGAGAAAGGAGAGGGAGAGAGAGAGAAAGGAGAGGGAGAGAGAGAGAAAGGAGAGGGAGAGAGAGAGAAAGGAGAGGGAGAGAGAGAGAGAAAGGAGAGGGAGAGAGAGAGAGAAAGGAGAGGGAGAGAGAGAGAAAGGAGAGGGAGAGAGAGAGAAAGGAGAGGGAGAGAGAGAGAAAGGAGAGGGAGAGAGAGAGAAAG
The DNA here is from genome assembly GCF_964213995.1 of Mustelus asterias. NCBI lineage: Eukaryota > Metazoa > Chordata > Chondrichthyes > Carcharhiniformes > Triakidae > Mustelus > Mustelus asterias. The sequence goes on from NW_027590626.1 coordinate 108,012, forward strand.
GAGAGGGAGAGAGAGGGAGAGAGAGAGAAGGGAGAGAGAGAGAGAGGGAGAGAGAGAGAAGGGAGAGAGAGAGAGAGAGAGAGAAAGGAGAGAGGGAGAGAGAGAGAGAAAGGAGAGAGAGAGAGAGAGAGAGAGAGACACACAAAAAGGAGAGAGAGAGGAAAAGGAGAGGGAGAGAGAGAGAGAGAGAGAGATTGTGGAAAAGATTGAGGAGAATGGTTCCGGGGATGAGGGGGCTTCAGCTCCGTGGATAGGTTGGGAGAAGTTGGGAATGTTCTCCTTGGGGGAAGAGAAGGTTGAGAGGAGATTTGATCGAGGGGTTCAAAATCATGAGGGGGGGGGGATTGGGGTCCGGGACAGAGTAGAGGGAGAAACTGTTCCCATTGGCGGGAGGATGGGGAACCAGAGGGGGACACAGATTGGAGTCGATTGGAGAAAGAAGCGACGGAGACACAAGGAGAGAGCTTTTCACGCAGCGAGTGGTTAGGATCTGGAAGGCGCTGCCTGAGAGTGTGGGGGAGGCAGGTTCAATCGAGCGTGTGAGACAGAGACACAGAGAGAGAGAGCGTGGGGGGGCAGAGACTGAGGGGAACAGGTTGAGGGGGGGGCGGGGGTGGTGCGATTGGCCTCTTTCCGTGCTGTTGAACGGATGGTAACAATGAGCCCTCACAAGTCACGGAGACCGACACTGACACGTTCTGACAACATCTGTGTCGCCCAATTGTCCAATCAACAAACAAACCCTTTCACACAACTTGCCTTCGCTGAGAAGACGCCAGAGTCGTTACCCAGACAGCAACAGCCTGATGTTTACTGGGCTGTCGTTAACAACCCTCGAGCAGCTGACCAAGAACCGACGTGCGCACAGCAAGATCCCAGAGAGTCTGCTTTGTCTTTTTAGTGACGTTGGTTGTCGTGATCAATATCAGGCTTCCCGGACACCGTGAGAACCCTCGCCCCCGGGTAGTTACCATGAAGCAGACCGAGTCTGAACCACACAGACACTCAACAACCCTACACATCATCCAGACCCTCCTGCCTCACAGCACCAATCCCCCACTGAATAAAAAATCAAATCAATGGTTTCCAGGCTTTTCTGAGTCTCCTTTCATCTTTTTGGCGGCCGTGCCTTCAGCTGCCTGGGGGTCCCCCAAGCACTGGAATTCTCTCCCTCGACATGTATGTGTGTGTGAGTGTCTGTGTGTGAGTGAGTGAGTGAGTCTCTGTGTGTGTGTGTGTGTGAGAGAGAGTGAGAGAGTGAGAGAGTGAGAGAGTGAGAGAGTGAGAGAGAGTGAGTGAGAGTGAGTGAGAGTGAGAGAGTGAGTGAGTGTGAGTGAGTGAGAGTGAGTGAGAGTGAGTGTGAGTGTGCGAGTGTCTCTCCTCCTTTAAGACTCTGTTTATAAACTGACCTCTTTGACCGAGCTTTAGGTCACCTGTCCCTGATATCTCGATGGGCCGAATGGCCTCCTCCTGCACTGGAGGGATTCCACGGTTCTATGATCTCACGTGACTTGGGGTCAAATTCTGCCTGCTTTACACTGCAGTGACGGTGCCTTGGGGATGTTCCTGGCACTATATGAATGCACATCGTTTTGCAACCCACTGGATAATCAGACGATTGCTGTCTCTGGCCAGCAGAGTGCACACAAGCCTCTCCTTCCTCCCAGACTGAGGATCACAGATCTCCGCTGTGTGTATGTGTGTGCACGCACGTTGGCCCGAGGACAATTCTAGGCTGGCTGCTTCCAGCTCCAGACCCTCTGCAGCTTGGCTGCTGTGGGGTAAGGACCCCTCACTCACAGACCCAGCCCGTTCCATTGGAGAACAGCACAAACTCTATCTCCCCCCCCCCCCCCCCCCCCCGCTATCCTGCAATTCCTTCGACACACGGACAGCTGGAAACATCTTCTCAACATCAACCCCTCTTTCCCAGTCACTCCCCTTCTTGCTCATCCACCTTCTGCTCCCCCTCTCACTCATCCTCCTCCCTGGTCATAACAGACTCTGGTTTGAGCCCGAGAGCTAGAGAATTTTACCATTCCGCCCACCACGGGAATCAGAGCGAGGCCGTAAAATCCCGCCTGATGAGTGAACGAAGAGGGGGAAGCAATGCGGGAGGAGGCTCGTGTGCAGCCGAAACACCAGCGCAAACCAGTTGGGTCAAATGGCCCCTTCCCCATGCAAGGGGAGGCCATTCTGCATGCCGGCTCTTTGACGGGGCAAATTCAGTCCACACCCTGCCTACACTCCCTCAGGTGCGTGCCCGACTCCCTCTTTCCGAAAACCACGGACGGGAACAGCTTCGGAAACCTTCCCGCACCGAGCGCTCCAACTCCCTGCTTCCCTCTCAGAGAAAATCATCTCCTCCGTCCCTCAATTCCTCCCCGCCCGAAAATCTCTGGCGATCTCCCGTCTCAAATACACCCAACAACCCAACAGGATGAAAGGAGAAAAGTTTAAAGGGAATATTAGGGGGGGCTTCTTCACGCAGAGAGTGGTGGGAGTGTGGAATGAGCTGCCGGATAAAGTGGAAAATAACATTTAAGAAAAACTTGGACGGGTTCATGGATGAGAGGGGTGTGGAGGGATATGGTCCAAGTGCAGGTCAGTGGGACTAGGAATAAAATGGTTCGGCACAGACAAGAAGGGCCAAAAGGCCTGTTTCTGAGCTGTAATTTTCTATGGTTCTAACCGTGGTTCCTCTGGGAGGGGAGGGCTGAGATTTCCAGAAGGTTCCTCTCCCTCGGAGCCAAGAGGGTTCGTCTGGGTCCAAAGTGGGCGCCCCCTTATCAAACATAAACTGCACCACTTTCTGTCAAAGCTGGAAGCCCCGAGGCTGGGAGCCTTTGTGTATTCAGTCTTAACTGACGTGCCGGTTAGTTAACAATCTCACGCGACTGTGGTTTCCTCAGCTTCCTGCCTCTTTCCTTCCATGATGTGGAGATGCCGGCGTTGGACTGGGGTAAACACAGTAAGAAGTTTAACAACACCAGGTTAAAGTCCAACAGGTTTATTTGGTAGCAAAAGCCACACAAGCTTTCGAGGCTCTGAGCCCCTTCTTCAGGTGAGTGGGAATTCTGTTCACAAACAGAACTTATAAGACACAGACTCAATTTACATGAATAATGGTTGGAATGCGAATACTTACAACTAATCCAGTCTTTAAGAAACAAAACAATGGGAGTGGAGAGAGCATCAAGACAGGCTAAAAAGATGTGTATTGTCTCCAGACAAGACAGCCAGTGGAACTCTGCAGGTCCACGCAACTGTGGGAGTTACAAATAGTGTGACATAAATTCTGATTCTAGGATCGCATGATAAAGACTCAGGAGGAAAAAAGCAGAAATATTTATGTGAAATAGTGTGACATAAACCCAATATCCCGGTTGAGGCCGTCCTTGTGTGTGCGGAACCTGGCTATCAGTTTCTGCTCAGCGACTCTGCGCTGTCGTGTGTCGCGAAGGCCGCCTTGGAGAACGCTTACCCGAATATCAGAGGCCGAATGCCCGTGACCGCTGAAGTGCCCGTGACGGCCGAATGCCCGTGACGGCCTCAACCGGGATATTGGGTTTATGTCACACTATTTCACATAAATATTTCTGCTTTTTTCCTCCTGAGTCTTTATCATGCGATCCTAGAATCAGAATTTATGTCACACTATTTGTAACTCCCACAGTTGCGTGGACCTGCAGAGTTCCACTGGCTGTCTTGTCTGGAGACAATACACATCTTTTTAGCCTGTCTTGATGCTCTCTCCACTCCCATTGTTTTGTTTCTTAAAGACTGGATTAGTTGTAAGTATTCGCATTCCAACCATTATTCATGTAAATTGAGTCTGTGTCTTATAAGTTCTGTTTGTGAACAGAATTCCCACTCACCTGAAGAAGGGGCTCAGAGCCTCGAAAGCTTGTGTGGCTTTTGCTACCAAATAAACCTGTTGGACTTTAACCTGGTGTTGTTAAACTTCTTACTGTCTTTCCTTCCACCCAGACACTTGAGCTGTTTGCCACCAACTAGGTGCTAAACTTGGGTGCGAATTAACAAAGAGAGCAAACCCACAGCATTATTTAACCTGCCACGAACAGGAACACGAGGAGGCCATTCAGCCTCTTTCGAGACTGTTACACAGGAACAGGAGGAGGCCATTCAGCCTCTTTCGAGACTGTTACACAGGAACAGGAGGAGGCCATTCAGCCTCTCTCGAGCCTGTTACACAGGAACAGGAGGAGGCCATTCAGCCTCTCTCGAGCCTGTTACACAGGAACAGGAGGAGGTCATTCAGCCTCTCTCGAGCCTGTTACACAGGAACAGGAGGAGGCCATTCAGCCTCTCCCGAGCCTGTTACACAGGAACAGGAGGAGGCCATTCAGCCTCTCTCGAGCCTGTTACACAGGAACAGGAGGAGGCCATTCAGCCCCTCTCGAGACTGTTACACAGGAATAGGAGGAGGCCATTCAGCCCCTCTCTCAAGCCTGTTACACAGGAACAGGAGGAGGCCATTCAGCCCCTCTTGAGCCTGTTCCACAGGAACAGGAGGAGGCCATTCAGCCCCTCTCTCAAGCCTGTTACACAGGAACAGGAGGAGGCCATTCAGCCCCTCTCTCAAGCCTGTTACACAGGAACAGGAGGAGGCCATTCAGCCCCTCTCGAGCCTGCTACACAGGAACAGGAGGAGAAGATTCTGCCCCTCTCGAGCCTGTTACACAGGAACAGTAGGCAGCTATTCGGCCCTTTTGGCAGGGTGGGAGTGGGGAGAAGGAGTTTCATAGTTCATCTCTCCTTTGTGTGGAGCCAGAATCTATTTGCTTCACTAATGTCCTTCCAGGGAAAAGGAAATCTTCTGTCCTTACCTGGTCTGCTGGAGGGTGGGGGGGGCAGAAAATAGACTTGGGGTGGGTCTGAATGGCCTCTTCCAGTTCTGATTCTAGGACATGTTAAACTAAACATAACCTATGGCACAAAGGAGGGAGAATGGAATCTTGCTGGGAAAAAAAAGGAACATGCCGTCAAATCTTTTCGTCTGGCACTCATCAGGACAAACCCATGAATGTCAAATTTCAAAAGGATCAATTGGCACTGTTGTGAAATGGAGTCCCTTTAACAGCTGGCTTTGTGTCGATACTTGGATGTTTAAAATGCAGGCATACAAGGTACACAGACTGCAACATTTGTAACAAGGACCAAGCATCAGGGTTGCCTTGGTAACAGGCTTTGCCGACTTTTGACTTCAGCAGCCTATCAGTTTAAAGAAGAAACTCCGCTCCCAGGAACCTATCAAATTTGAATTTGCTGTTGTTGACAACATCAGACCAATCCTGGGGTAGGAAAGTTGATGAGATCATCACAGTTATAAAGAGGAACTCAACTGCCTGCCTGCAGTTCACCCGAAGAGCTGCCACCTCTCAACACCTAGAGAGGGCAAGGGAAGCTCACTGCCAGCTAAAAATATCTCTCAAGAGAACTCTCCATCTATCTAACGAAGGGTATCTGAATCAAAAAGAGCTTACAGATAGTAGAACTCCAAAGGTTTTCCAAAGCCAAGACACCTGGTTGTGTATATTTTTTTGCGAGCGACTAAATTATTATTATTTTTTGGTAATGAATGATCCTTATATTTATTTGAACAGCATTCCAGTAGTATCTTACTTTAATCAATATGTTACTTGTTTAGTTAAATTTCCTGGTTGGTTAAATAAATAACTTAATTATTCACTGAAAGTGAGTGTCAGGTCTTTATGTTAATGAACCTCTAAACGTTAATGAAGAACAGTTCACACCGTCCCAAACACTCTTAACAGATCACCAAGCGAGGGATTCCTCTTTGGGGGATTCGGCACGGCTTCTCAAAAGGGGAACAACCTCTGCAGTAAAAGGGTGTTGGTTGGTGGTCAATTCGGATTGGCTGAGGCGCTGTCATGGAGAAAGCAACGCAAAATGACAGGCTACCAGGGAATTCAAAATAAAGGCGGGAGGCTTGAACGGATTATTTTTGTTTGCAGAGGACTGTTTATGAATACCTGTTTATGAATACAGGGCACCTTGAGCATGCATAAATGAGTCACATGACGAGTTGGACCGATGATCTTAAATTGGTTGTTAGTGTAGGTATTAGCGCACATGGGGTTCATAGAAACCGTGCAGTGCAGAAGGAGGCCATTCAGCCCATCGAGAACAATCCCACCCAGGCCCTATCCCCATCACCCCGCTAATCTCTTTAACCTACGGATCCCAGGACACTAAGGAGCAATTTTAGCATGGCCTATCAACCTATCCCACACATCTTTGGACTGTGGGAGGAAACCGGAACACCCGGAGGAAGCCCACGCAGACACAGGGAGAACGTGCAGACTCCACACAGACAGTGACCCAAGCCGGGAATCGAACCCGAGTCCGAGTCCCTGGCGCTGTGAGACAGCAGTGCTAACCGCTGTGCCACCGTGCTACCCAGCACACCCGCGACTGTCCAGCACACTCAGAGTTACCCAGCATGTGCTGCCTCATTGCAGAATCATATCAAACAATGGACCTTTTGCTCTGGGCCTCAGAAAGGAATGAGAGAGAATGTGCTGAAGTGGCAGGAGGTTGGTTGTGGGGCTGTAAATCGCTGGCGCGGGGCAGAAGGGCCTCGAGGGCGCTGGGACAGTACCTTTTTCACCTCCTGCAGCTCGCCGTTCAGACGCTCGTTCTCAGAGACGGTGTTGGTGAGCACCGTCTTGGTCTGCTTGCATTCCGCCTGCAGCTCCGCGATCTTGGTGGACAGGGCGCCCTCCTTCCGCGCCGCCTCCCGCAGCAGAGTCTCCTCCCGGGTTTCGCCATCCGCTGCCACTTTCTTCTGGTTGCTGCACGCATCTGCAAAGGCCTGCAGGAGGATGGGGGGGGGGGGGGGTAGGAAAAACAAAGCAAGGCAGACGTGGTGAGAAATCGGCCACCCGGTTAAATAGACGCAGACGGGCGGTTCGCGGTGTGAGAAGTGTCAGCACAGAAACACTACAAGCATGCGTCCAACCAGGTCACAAGACAAGGAGGCAACACTCGAGGTTACACAGAGCAGGAGAAGGCCCATTCAGCCACGCTCGAGCCTGTTACACAGGAACAGGAGGAAGCCATTCAACCCCTCTGGAGCCTGTTACACTGGAACAGGAGGCCATTCAGCCCCTCAGGCCTGCTGCTGGCCCTTATTCAACACCACTGTGGCTGATCTTCAGTAAGAAGTTTAACAACACCAGGTTAAAGTCCAACAGGTTTATTTGGCCTTTAGATCCTTTATAATATAGATATCCTGTAGGTAGGGTCAACATAGAGCAGATGTGTGGGTGCCCGTGTCCGCCCAGACCTAATGGCCATCGATCTACGACGGTCACTAATGGGGGAGGGAATTGGTCTTCACCCAGAGTGGGGAGAATGTGGAAGTCGCTCCCACAGGGAGTGGTTGAGGCCTCCCTGAAGTATAAATGGAACATGTTTAAGAATGAGTGAGCAGATTACATTACAGCTCCGTGGTAAACTGCATTACTCACACTGCTTCAATTCCGGGAGAGGCGGGGGCAGGGACATTGAGAAGTATTTGGACTGTCTGTGCGAGGGTTGCAGCACAGGTAGTCACAGCGCAGTCAGTACAAATTCCCAGTAACTTCTACATGCAGTGTCTGCCTCAAACTCTCTCTCTCTCTCTTAGCCCGTGTCTGCCCCCACTCTGTCTCAGACCTCGTGTCATCTCTCTCCTTTTTTTTCCCTCTCTCTTGGACTCCATATCTCTTTGGGACCCCATGCCTGCCCACCCCTCCCTCTCTCCCTGGGACCCCATGTTCGCTCTCTGTCTTCCCTCTTCCCCCATCCCTGCCTCTCTCTCTCTTGCGCCAAATAGGAATAAACAACTTCTGGAGTTCACCTATTTGTTCTTTAAATGCCTGCCAGTGCCTGTCCACTGCCTTTCCTTTCAGTAATGTTTCCCAGTCCGTCATGGCCAATTCATGCCTCATAGTTACCTTTACTGAGATTCAGGACCCTGGTCTCAGAATCAACTACGTCATTATCCACCTTGACAAAGAATTCTACCATATTATGGTCACTCGTCCCCCAAGAGTTCTCTCACAACGAGATTGCCAACTAGTCCTTTCTCATTGCACAACACCCAGTCCAAGATGGCCTGTTCCCTTGTTGTTTTCTCAATGTATTTGTTCCAGAAAACCATCCTGGATGCACTCCTGAAATTCCTCCTCTATTGTACTGTGACTAATTTGACTCTCCCAATCTATATGCAGATTAAAGTCACCCATAATCACAGAGGTTCCTTTAAACACATCCACCTCTGATTTTCTATCTAATGCTTTCCCCAACATTACCACTACAGTTTGATCTGTAAACCACCCCGGTGAATATTTTTTTTTGCCTCTTGGTGTTTCTGAACTCGACCCATAAACATTCCCCGTCGTCTGTACTAAAATCTTGCCTCAATCTTGTGTCAGTATCTTCTTTAATCGACAATGCAACTCTGCCACCTTTTCCTTTCTGTTCATCCTTCCTAAACTCGGAATATCCTCAATGCTTAGTTCCCATCCTTGGTCACCTTGTAGCCATGGCTGGAACTCTACCATCTTGCCCTCCATGGAATTGGCACGGGCGAAGGGGGGGGGGGGGTGGGGGGGGGGGGGTGGAGGAAAGCGTCTCGCCTGAGCAAGGCCGTAAAATCCTGCCCCATGTCACTGACATCCCAACGACACAAAGATTGAGTGAGGAGGATTGCCAGAGGATTGCGCAGGATCTAGTCAGTGAGGCGATGGCCCAGTGGTATTATCGCTAGACTATTAATGCAGAAACTCAGCTAATGTTCTGGGGACCCGGGTTCAAATCCCGCCACGGCAGCTGGTAGAATTGGAATTCGATAAAATATATCTGGAATTAAGAATCTACTGATGACCACGAAACCATTGTCGGAAAAACCCATCTGGTCCTTTAGGAAATCTGCCGTCCTTATCTGGTCTGGCCTACATGTAACTCCAGAGCCAAAGCAATGTGGCTGACTCTCAACTGCCCTCCAAGGGCAACTAAGGCTGGCCAGCCAGCTACACCCGTGAGACTTGGGCGGAGAAATGACAGATGGAATTTAATCCAGACAAATGCAAGGTGATGCTTTTTGGAAGGTCTAATGCAGGAGGGAAGTATACAGTAAATGGCAGAATCCTTACAAGCATTAGCATACAGAGGGATCTAGGCGTACAGGTCCACAGTTCCCTGAAAGTGGCAACAAGTGGATCAGGTGGTCAAGAAGGCGTAGGGCATACCTGCCTTCATCAGTCGGGGCATGGAGTATAAAAGCTGGCAAGTCATGTTGTAGCTGTATAGAACCTTAGCTAGGCCGCATTTGGAATATTGCGTACAGTTCGGGTCGCCACACTAGCAGAAGGATGTGGATGCTTTGGAGAGGGTACAGAAAAGGTTTACCAGGATGTTGCCTGGTTTGGAGGGTATTAGCTACGAGGAGAGACTGGACAAACTTGCTGTGTTCTTACTGGAACGTCGGAGGCTGAGGGGTGACCTGATAGAGGTTTACAGAATTATGAGGCATGGATAGTCGGAGTCTTTTTCCCAGGGTAGAAACGTCAATCACTAGGGGACATGGGTTTAAGGTAAAAGGGGGGGGGGGGAAGTTTAAAGGAGATGTGGGAGGCATGTTCTTTTACACAGAGGGCGGCAAGTGCCTGGAATGCGCTGCCAGAGGAGGTGGTAGAAGCAGATACAATAGCAACGTTTAAGAGGCATTTTGACAAATACATGAACAGGCAGGGAATCGAGGGACTGCGTAGAGGCAAAAAGTCTTTAGTTTAGGTGGTGCAATGTGTCAGCACAGGCTTGGTGGGCTGAAGGGCCTGTTCCTGTACTGTACTGTTCTTTGTTATATCAGATCCCTTTAACATCTACCTGCGCAACTAATTCATCCATTTTCATTGAATAGAATCCCTACAGTAGAGAAGGAAGACATTCGGCCCATCGATCCTGCACTGACAACAATCCCACCCAGGCCCTATTCCCGTAACCCCACATAAAAATAACAATTCCATTTCTACAAAGTCTCATCAACAATGAAATCCATACATTTGGGTCCACGATGAATGCAGTTTTTATATGCTCTGCTCAGCATGCTAATTCCCACCCCCCCCCCGACACTTGGGTCAATTTAGCACGGCCACTCACCCCTAACCTGCACGTCTTTGGACTATAAGAGGAAACCCAAGCAGACACGGGGAGAAGGTGCAGACTCCGCACAGACAGTGACCCGAGGCTGGGAATGGAACCCGGGTCCCTGGCGCTGTGAGGCAGCAGTGCTAGACCACTGTGCTGCCCTCTATGCCACCATTGCGAAACAGCCCCAGATGTTTAGCCCAAGAGCAAAGTGAGCTGAGTGGGAGCCGAGGCGAGGAGGCGGAACGTGACAGCGGTGAGGGGATTACCCCCGTTGAGACATGTGAGGCTGATGCAAAGCTGTGTCCGGCGTGTGAAGGGGGTCACTCCCTGACTCCCTCGCACCATCTGGCTCAGAAAGATCGAAGATGTTTTCTTTTTTAAACAACATAAAGGTCCGTCCCCCCCGCAAAGTCCTTACGCCAGCAACATTCCAGCAATTATAGTGATTCCTTCCAGACCCAGAGTCCTGGCAGTCAGAGGGATTTGGGTGTCCTTGTACATAACCCACAGGAAAAACTCCAATTTGATTGGGCGTAGGGACACCCTGCCGAGACTGTATGAGGCTTTGGTGAAGCCGTAATTGGAGTGCCGTGTACAGTTCTGCCCACCTTACTGAAGGACGGTCATACCCGCATTGGAGGCCGTTCAGAGAAGGTTCACTGGGCCCATTCCTGGGATGAAGGAGGTTTTATGTCTTGTGTGGAAAGGTTGAGTTTATAAAAATGAGAGGTGATCTTCTGGAAACGTATCCGATTCCCCGGGAGAGGGGGTTTGACAGGGTCGGTGCTGAGATGCAGTCTCTCTCCTTCTCCTTCCCCCCCCCCACCGCCCCCCCGCCCCCCCATCCACACCCACTTGGGGAATCTGGAGCAGGAGGGAAGGGTCTCAGGATAAGGGGGCAGCCATTTTGGACTCCAAAGCGGAGCGATCTCTTCACTCCCGAGGGTCAGGAAGCTCGGTTGTCCGGTATATTTGAGACAGAGGGCATGAGATTTTCAAACACTGTGGGTTGGGGCAAGGAAAGTGGAGTCTGGGCTGAAGATCAGCAGTCATGATGTGGAGATGCTGGCGTTGGACTGGGGTAAACACTAAGAAGTTTAACAACACCAGGTTAAAGTCCAACAGGTTTATTTGGTAGCAAAAGCCACACAAGCTTTCAGTTGACCTACCTACAGGATATCTATATTATAAAGGATCTAAAGGCACTTAGAGACACAAGGACTGATTAGGGGCAGTCAGCATGGCTTTGTGAGTGGAAAATCATGTCTCACGCATTTGATTGAGTTTTTTGAAGGGGTAACCAAGAAGGTAGATGAGGGCAGTTCAGTCAACGTTGTCTAATGGACTTTGACAAGGTACTGCATGGTAGGTTGTTGCACAAGGGGGAGGTAGCTAATTGGATACAAAATTGATGACCGAAGCCAGAGGATGGTTGTAGAGGGTTGTTTTTCAAACTGGAGGCCTGTGACCAGCGGTGTGCCTCAGGGATCAGTGCTGGGCCCACTGTTATTTGTCATCTATATTAATGATTTGGATGAGAATTTAGGAGGCATGGTTAGTAAGTTTGCAAATGATACCAAGATTGGTAGCACAGTGGACAGTGAAGAAAGTTATCTAGGATTGCAACGGGATCTTGATCAATTGGGTCAGTGGGCTGACGAATGGCAGATGGAGTTTAATTTAGACAAATGCGAGGTGATGCATTTTGGTAGATTGAACCAGGGCAGGACTTACTCAGTTAATGGTAGGGCGTTGGGGAGAGTTACAGGACAAAGAGATCGAGGGGCACATGTTCATAGCTCCTTGAAAGTGGAGTCACAGGTGGACAGGGTGGTGAAAAAGACATTCGGCATGCTTGGTTACATTGGTCAGAACATTGAATACAGGAGTTGGGACGTCTTGAAGTTGCACAAGACATTGGTAAGGCCACACTTGGAATACAGTTCTGGTCACCCTATTATAGGGAGGATATTATTAAACTAGAAAAAGAGTGCAGAAAAATTTACTAGGATGCTACCGGGACCTGATGGATTGAGTTATCAGGAGAGGCTGGATAGACTGGGACTTTTTTCTCTGGAGCGTAGGAGGCTGAGGGATGATCTAATAAAGGTCTATAAAATAATGAAGGGCACAGATCAGCGAGATAGTTGACATCTTTTCCCAAAGGTAGGGGAGTCTAAAACTAGAGGGCACAGGTTTAAGGTGAGAGGGGAGAGATAGAAAAGTGTCCAGAGGGGCAATTTGTTCACACAGAGGGTGGTGAGTGTCTGGAACAAGCTGCCAGAGGCAGTAGTAGAGGTGGGTACAATTTTGTCTTTTAAAAAGCATTTAGACAGTTACATGGGGAAGATGGGCATAGAGGGATATGGGCCAAATGTGAGCAACTGGGACTAGCTTAGGGGTTTAAAAAAAACGGGCGGCATGGACAAGTTGGGCCGAAGGGCCTGTTTCCATGCTGTAAACCTCTATGACCCCAATCGAAACCTCCTCCAGTTTATTAAAGCTCTCAATCAGCCTTCTCTTTTTCTAGCCAATAGTACGGGCCTCTCAGTTCCAGGTTCCAATGGCCATGAATGCTCAGTGCAGAGTTCATACAATCCAGAGTGCAGAAAGAGGCCGTTCGGCCCATCGAGTCTGCACCGACACAATCCCACCCAGGCCTCTATCCCCACAACCCCACGTATTTACCTTGCTGATCCCTCTGACACTAAGGGGCAATTTAACATGGCCAATCCACCGAACCAGCATGTCTTTCGGACTGTGGGAGGAAACCGGAGCACCCGGAGGAAACCCACGCAGACACGGGGAGAACGTGCAGACTCCGCACAGACAGTGACCCAAGGCCGTAATTGAACCCGGGTCCCTGGCGCTGTGAGGCAGCAGTGCCATCCACTGTGTGTCACCGCATATCCATTACGCACCAGGGGAGAAATTCTGCAGGTCAGCTGTGGGCACGAGAACGATGCCAGCCTCTCTCACTCCCACAGAGTGAGCTGTCTGAGCAACAGGCCGGACAGCTGGTCCTGAAGGTGGGCACACAGGGCACGTACACAGCTTCATTTATTTTGAGATGGGGCGCACACAAACTCACTCTCAACGCACGCGTGTGCCTGTGCTCCAGATCACTCTGGGGCACACGCTCTGGGGTATAGGCAGCCGGGCACAAGCACACTGGTGCACACACAAACACTGACGCACTGGCACGCATGCTCCCTCTGACATTCACGTGTACACCCTGACACACAGGAAGCAGAGTAACGGTGAGATTTAAAGAGGAAATCACAAGAGTTTCACAACAACGTGGCCAGGTTCGTCTCTGACTCAACCCTGGAAATAAACGGATGCAGACAGAGAGAGGAAGATTGGAGCCAGATTGCCCTGACTCACATCTGCCTGGCTCTGCAGCTGTGCCAATATCATGGACCTATTAATTTTCTCAATTAAAAACAGAACCACAACAGGACACAGTGTGCAAAAATAAAAAGAATGGGCTTGGTGTGGTAAATACCACTGGGACAGACAAACAGGCAGCGCTGGAACCGAGATTCAGAGATACTGGCTAGTTTACACAGACAAGCCATTAGAATCATATGTCCAGATTCGCTTTGTGCATCACTGCGCGAATCCAGAGTATAAATCAGTGGTAAACACCAGCAGCAGTGGAGGAGGCCACTCGGCCCATTGTCTCTGTGCTGGCCCCCTGCGAAAGAGCTATCGGCCGGAATTGTCCGGCTGTTCATGCCGGTGGGATTCTCTGGTCCCGCTGGCAGCGCAGCCCTGCCCGCGGGTTTCCCATTGGACCAGAAGATCCCACCGCTAGCAAACAACGTGCCACCTTCCGCCGGTGGGAAACATGTGGCCAGAGAATATCGCCCATCCAATTAGTCCCACACACTCTCTCTCTGCACCGTTCCCTGCTCTGACCCCCATTTTCCCCCTTCTGGTATTCCATTTCCGAGTGGGAATCTGCGGCACAGCGCCTCCCAGATCACGACAACTCGCCGTGTCAACACACAAACTTCTCATCTCTTTGCCTCCCCGTCCACTGATTCTCTTCAATCTGTGACCACCCCGCTCCCCACACCCCCTGGTTCCCGACCCGTCTGCCGCTGGGCAAACACTTTCTCCTCATTCACTCGATCGAAGCCCCCTCGTGATAGTGACGGCCTCCATTAAATCCCCCCCCCCCCCCTTAACCTTCTCTGCTTGAAAGGAGAACGATCCCAGCTCCTCCTAGTCTCTCGCTCTCACTGCATGAACTGAAGTCCCCTCATCCCGAGGGTACGTTTTGGGTAAATCTTCTCCCACTCTCACCCCTCCCCGAGGCTGCGACATCCCCCCTAAAGCAGGCCCAGAACTGCTGAGATCGTAGCGGTGGTTTACACAGCGCTAATACAAACTTCCTTGTATTCTATTGCTAAACCTCAGAGTCTCAGGTGCTTTATAAACTGCCCCGTCTCGCTGCCAAAAGACCGAGGTATGCACGCCACCTCCCTCTGACCTTGTAAATATACAGCTGAACATTGATCCTGACCTGGACTACTGACTGTCACAGCACCGTACACATCTCCAGTCACCTCACACACACTTCCACAGCTCCCCATCTACCCACATGTGAACACGGTGGCTAAAAACATCCAGCAACCAAACTGCACAGCAAGATCCCACAGAGCAATGAGATTGGTTATTGAAAATAGGAGAGTGGGCCTCAATTAGCGTGTGCGCGAGACAGAGAGAGAGAGACAAAGTCCGAGTTCAGAGTGCAGCCTCAGCCCCACCCTTGGATTGCCTCATTCCCCCCCCCCCCCCCAGAGCTCTCCCTCCGATCGTCCCACACTGCCTCGCTCCCTCTCTCCGTTTGTCCCGCACTCTGTCAGCGCCCTCCCTCCACTCCACACTCTCCCTCCGTCCGCCCCGCACTCCCCCAGATCACCCCATGCTCCCTCAGCACCCTCCCTCTGTCTGCTCCGCACGACCTCAGCGCCCCACCCCTCGCCAACCCCTCCCCCTCGAATGCAGAATTTTAATATAGAAGGAATAAGAGAGAGAGAAGGTTCAGCAGAATGCGTGTGAAAGGTTGCTGTTTTGAGGGGATGATCTCTCCCGTGGCGTGTACGGAATGTCAGTGTGTGTGTGTGTATATATATGTGTGAGAGAGAGAGTGTGTGGAGTGGGGGGGTGCAGCTGTGAGCTGCCACCGTCTCACCATCTGCAGCTGCTGTCTGAAGCCTGGGAGGACTAGCTGCTGCCCTGCAGGACACGCCCTGTCCCAGTCAGCAGGCCGAGGGTACAAACCCCCTACCCCAGAGAGATCAAATCCCAATATCATCCCCCCTCCTCCAGCCCCGGGGGAGTGCCGCACCAAGGGCTCGCCTCCCACCACCGCCCCCTTGAGGGAGTTGCCGCAGAGTCAGGAATGGGGGCATCAGGTGGAAGGATGTCTCGTAGGTGCGGAGTAGGGCGAGGGGCACGTCACGGCGCAGGAGCGCGAGTCACAACGGCGTCAGGGACTGCGAAAATTTGCATGGGGCTAATTATAAAGCGAGGGGAAGAAAGACGCGCTCGGTGAGCACAGAGGGGACGGCAGGTAACAGAATACTTCCTCGTTCAGAGGGTAGAGGGTAAATGAGGAACAGGGGGAGGCGACTCATTGTATCAAGTATTAATCACCCTGTATGGTAACAACAGAGAGGAATTGCTAGTTAAACACATGACACTGACAGTATATATAAATAGAGACAGCTGCAGCACTTTGGGTGCCCTCCGTGCCCACTGGGCACCACAGGGGCTGGGCTGGATGTTGAGCTCCCCTATCATTGAGGGTGGGGGTATTTGTGGAGCCTCCTCCTCCCAGCCATCTTCAGCTGCTTCATCAATGACCTTCCCTCCATCACAAGGTCAGGAGTGGGGATGTTCGCTGCTGACTGCACAGTGTTCAGCACCATTCGCCACTCCTCAGATACTGAAGCAGCCCGTGTCCAAATGCAGCGAGACCCGGACAATATCCAGGCTCGGGCTGACAAGTGGTGAGTAACATTCACCCCACACAAGCACCAGGCAATGACCACCTCCAACAAGAGAGGATCCAACCATCTCCCCTTGACATTCAATGGCATTCCCATCGCTGAATCCCCCCCACTATCAACATCCTGGGGGGGTCACCATTGAGCAGAAACTGAACTGGACCCAGCCACATAAATACTGTGGCTCCCAGAGCAGGTCAGAGGCTGGGAATCCTGCGGAGAGTAACTCACCTCCTGACTCCCCCCCCCCAAAGCCTGTCCACCATCTACAAGGCACAAGTCAGGAGTGTGATGGAATACTCTCCCACTCGCCTGGATGAGCGCGGCTCCGACAACACTCGAGAAGCTCGACACCATCCGGGACAAAGCAGCCCCCCCCGCTCGATCGACATGCTAACCCCCCACCCTCGACACTCACTCCCTCCACCACCGACGCACAGCGGCAGCAGTGTGTACCGTCTACAAG
This sequence comes from Mustelus asterias, assembly GCF_964213995.1. Classification (NCBI taxonomy): domain Eukaryota; kingdom Metazoa; phylum Chordata; class Chondrichthyes; order Carcharhiniformes; family Triakidae; genus Mustelus; species Mustelus asterias. The sequence goes on from NW_027590626.1 coordinate 124,683, forward strand.
ATGCACTGCAGCGACTCGCCAAGGCTCCTTCGACAGCGCCGTCCAAACCCACCACCTCTACCCCCTAGAAGGACAAGGGCAGCAGACGCCATGGGGAACATCCACCGCCTGCAAGTTTTCCCTCTGAGCCGAGCACCCCCCCGCCCCCCCCCGCAACCGCCATCCCGACTTGGAAATATATCAGCCGTTCCTTCACTGTGGCTGGGTCAAAATCCTGGAACTCCCTCCCTAACAGCACTGTGGGTGTACCTACACCACACGAAACTGCAGCGGGTTCAAGATGGCAGCTCACCCACCACCTTCTCAAGGGGGCAATTAGGGATGGGGGATAAATGCTGGGCCCGGCCAGCGACCCCCACATTCCTGTGAATGAATAAAAGGAAGGGGGCACAGTGAACAGGGTACTAAGCGATACATTGGTACATCTTTGACTTTCAAAACAACCTCTCAGCATCCACCCCGTCAAACCCTCCCTGAGAATCCGATATGTCTCAATAAGCCGCCCCTCATTCTTCTAAACTCCCAGTAAGTCCAGACCCAACCTACTCAACCTCTGTTTGCAAGAAAACCCCTCCCTACCTGGGATCAGCCTAGTGAACCTTCTCTGGACTGCCTCCAATGCCGGTATATCATTCCTTTGCTAAGGAGACCTAAACTGTTCACAGGTGGGGTCTCACTATTGTACTAAATGTCTAAACCTCAAATCCTTTGAGGATCCCGAAGATTCACAATCCTCAGAGTGAAGAGATTACGTTTATTTATTAATCCCAGCCCTCTTAACAATCGACATGCTACAGGCTAAGAGGAGAGGCAATTCTGAAAGATTATAGAGAGTGTTGTCTTTGGAGGGGGGGGGGGGGGGCTGTTTGACTCAGAGGGCAGGGAGGAGCTGTGTGGAAGGGGTCAGTTAAAGTAGTGAGGACAATAACTATTGCATCTTGGAAGGGGAAAAGATTGGAAGTGGCAGAAGATCCCAACAGTTGCATGTGAACAGAAGAAATGTGAACAATTGTAGGCCATTCGGCCCCTCGAGCCTGCTCTTCTATTCAATAAGTTCATGGTTGGCCTGTTTGTTTCAAACACCACACTCCCACCTACCCCCGATTACCTCGGATTCTCTTACCCAACTAGAATCAATCTACCTCTGCCTTTGTGCAGTTTTACGCTACTTCCTCAAGTTTGATGCTTTCCTTAACTTAAGGAATATCCGGTTTTTTATCCTACCTGCCAAAGTGAACACCCTTACGTTTTCCCACATTGTACTCCATCTGCAGGTATTTAAGGAGTTAACCACAGATGGTGCACTGTCCCTTTCAGAATTTTTCTTCACAGCAGGAATACACTTATTCTGAGTCTTCAGAAATATCTCCATAAGTCTGGCACTGCCTCTCTATTGATCTATCCCCTAGCCTAGTATCTCAGTTCACTTCAGCTCCCTCAGTTTTGATGTCTACATAGATGCACTTATCTGTTTGAAGTACTACTCTTAGTCCCACTCTTCTTCCTTTCAAACTGGATATAAAATTCAATCATGTTGTGGTTGCTGCTACCCAGGGGTGGCTTTACTCTGTTAAAGTTTATTTATTAGTGTCACAAGTAGGCTTACATTAACCCTGCAATGACGTTACTGCGAAAATCCCCTAGTCGCCACACTCTGGTGCCTGTTCGGGTACACCAAGGGAGAATTTAGCATGGCCAGTGCACCTAACCAGCACATCTTTCAGACTGTGGGAGGAAACCAGAGCATCCGGAGGAAACCCATGCAGACACGGGGAGAACGCGCAGACTCCGCACGGACAGTGACCCAAGGCCGGGAATCGAACCCGGGTCCCTGGCGCTGTGAGGCAGCAGTGCCAGCTGCCAAAATGGCTGGAAGTTCAGTAACATTTGGGGTGGCACAGTGGTTAGCACTGCTGCCTCACAGCGCCAGGGACCCGGGCTCGATTCCGGCCCCGGGTCAGTGTGTGTGTGGAATCTGCACATTCTCCTCGTGTCTGCGTGGGTTTCCTCCGGGTGCTCCGGTTTCCTCCCACAGTCCAAAGATGTGCAGGTTAGGTGGATTGGCCATGCTAAATTGCTTGTTACTGTCAGGGAGATTTGCAGAGGTTACGGGAATAGGGCCTGGTGTAGACTCGATGGGCCGAATGGCCTCACTCTGCACTGTAGGATTCTACGAATATTAAACCAAGAGAAATTTATCCTAAACAATACAAATAAAATGGCCTTGATATTAAATTCAATTACTTAAAAAGAAAATCCACAATCTGGAGGCTAGGGGAATGGAAAATCTATAGATTGGCAGCTGTTGATGTTAAAGAGACGGGGGGACCTTAGTTCACGTGGCGTGAGGCTGGAGGACGCTAGGAGCATTCCCCTCAAAGCAGAGAAGGTTAGGAGTCGGGGGGAGAGAGAGATTTAATTGTGGAGTTTGCAATCGGGGAGGGTGGCTTCGATTGAGTAAAACGAGGAGAAAGTGTCGCCAGTGACTGAAGCGTCGATAACCAGAGGGGCACAGAAGGAACACACTCGACTTGTTGTCGCTGCCCCGACCCCGTAACTTAGATGCATTCCACCTCCCCCCCCCCCCTTTCCCCGTAACCTCCTGCACATTGGGGTCGGTATTTAAAAACTCTGCGACCAGCCTGAACGAGTACGCCACTACAGTAACTGACTTCATTAGTAAGTGTGTAGAAGACTGTGCCAAAGAAGCAAATCCGTGTGTTCCCCAACCGGAAACCATGGATGAACAGGGGTATCCACTGCCTGCTGAAGTCCAGGTCTGAGGCGTTCAAGTCAGGCGACCCTGACCTACACAAGAAAGCCAGATACGATCTAAAAAGATCCATCAAAGATGCCAAAAGACAGAACCAGACCAAGTTAGAATCCCAGGCTCGCCACACCGACCCCCGCCGACTATGGCAAGCTCTGCAAGACAAAACAGGCTACAAGATGAAGGCATGTACAATCGCCGGCTCCAACTCCCCCCTCCCTGATGAGCTCAGTGCATTCTATACCCGTTTTGAGCAAGAGGTCAGCGAGAACATGCCCTCCACCCTGGAAGCCCTGGATGAACCTTGTATCTGGGGTCACCATTGCAGATGTCAGAGCAGTTTTCTCGAAGGTCAACCCACGGAAAGCGACTGGCCCAGATGGGGTACCCGGACAAGCACTCAGATCCTGCGCTGACCAGCTGGCGGAGACATTCACAGACATCTTCAACCTCACTTTACAACAATCTGAGGTCCCTATCTGCTTCAAGAAGCTGACCATCATCCTGGTACACAAGAAAAGCCAGGCAGCGTGCCTTAATGACTATCGGCCGGTGGCTCTGACATCCATCATTATGAAGTGCTTCAAAAGGTTAGTCATGGTATGATTCAATTCCAGCCTCCTGCACTGCCTGGATCCACTACAGTTTGCCTACCACTGCAACAGGTCCACAGCAGACGCCATCTCCCTGGCCCTGCACTCAACCCTGGAACACCTAGATAACAAGGACACTTATGTCAGACTCCTATTTATTGGCTACAGCTCAGCCTTCAACACCATTATTCCCACGAAACTCATCTCCAAACTCCGTGGCCTGGGCCTCGGCTCCTCCCTCTGCGACTGGATCCTGAACTTCCTAACCCACAGACCACAATCAGTAAGGATTGGCAACAACACCTCCTCCACGATCATCCTCAACACCAGTGCCCCACAAGGCTGTGTTCTCAGCCCCCTGCTATACTCCTTATACACCTCTGACTGTGCGGCCAAATTCCCCTCCAATTCGATTTTCAAGTTTGCTGACGACACCACCGTAGTGGGTCGGATCTCAAACAATGACGAGGCAGAGTACAGGAATGAGATAGAGAATCTGGTGAACTAGTGCGGCAACAATAATCTCTCCCTCAATGTCAACAAAATAAAGGAGATTGTCATCGACTTCAGGAAGCGTAAAGGAGAACATGCCCCTGTCTACATCAACGGGGATGAAGTAGAAAGAATCGAGAGCTTCAAGTTTTTAGGTGTCCAGATCACCAACAACCTGTCCTGGTCCCTCCATGCCGACACTATAGTTAAGAAAGCCCACCAACGCCTCTATTTTCTCAGAAGACTAAGGAAATTTGGCATGTCAGCTACGACTCTCACCAACTTTTACAGATGCACCATAGAAAGTATTCTTTCTGGTTGTATCACAGCTTGGTATGGCCCCTGCTCTGTCCAAGACTGCAAGGAACTACAAAAGGTTGTTAATGTAGCCCAGTCCATCACGCAAACCAGCCTCCCATCCATTGACTCTGTCTACACTTCCCGCTGCCTCAGCAAAGCAGCCAGTATAACTAAGGACTCCACGCACCCCGGACATTCTCTCTTCCACCTTCTTCCTTCGGGAAAACGATACAAAAGTCTGAGGTCACGCACCAACCGACTCGAGAACAGCTTCTTCCCTGCTGCTGTCAGACTTTTGAATGGACCTATCCTGCATTAAGTTGATCTTTCTCTACACCCTAGCTATGACTGTAACACTATAGTCTGCACTCTCTCCTTTCCTTCTCTATGAACAGTATGCTTTGTCTGTATAGCGCACAAGAAACAATATTTTTCACCGTATACTAATACATGTGACAATAATAAATCAAATCAAACTGTGAAACATCAAGCAGTGCCCTCAAATTAACAGATTTTAATCAACTGGCGAAAGAGGCGATGGAGACACGACGAGAAAGTTTTCAAGCAGCAAGTGATTAGAAACAGGAGGAGGCCATTCAGCCCTTTGAGCCTTTCCCTCCATTCATTATGATCATGGCTGATCATCCAACTCAATATCCTGATCCCACCTTCCCCCCCCAATCCTTTGATCCCCTTCACCCCGAGTGTTGTATCGAACTGTTTCTCGACAACATTCAATGTTTTGGCCTCAACTACTTCCTGTGGTAATGAATTCCACAGGCTCACCACTCTCTGGGTGAAGAAAAGTTTCCTCATCTCCGTCCTAAATGGTCTACCCTGAATCCTCAGACTGTGACCCCCTGGTTCTGGACATCCTCCCTGCATCTACCCTGTCTAGTCCTATTAGAATTTTATAAGTCTCTATGAGATTCCCCCCTCATTCATCTGAACTCCAGCGAATAACAATCCTAACCTAGTCAATCTCTCCTCATACATCAGTCCCGCCATCCCCGGAATCAGCCTGGTAAACCTTCGCTGCACTCCCTCGAGAGCAAGAACATCCTTCCTCAGAAAAGGAGACCAAAACTGCACACAGTACCCCAAGTGTGGCCTCACCAAGGCCCTGTAGAATTGCAACAACACATCCCTGCTCCTGTACTCGAAACCTCTCGCTATGAAGGCCAGCGTCCATTTGCCTTCTTTACCACCTGCATGCTTACCTTCAGCGACTGGGGTACGAGGACACCCAGGTCCCGCTGCACACGCCCCTCTCCCAATTTACAGCCATTCAGAAAATAATCTACCTTCCTGTTTTTGCATCTAAAGTGGATAACCTCTCATTTATCCAAGGAGGATCTGGAAGGCACTGCCTGAGGGAGCGCGGAGGAGATAGTTTTCAATCGAGGCTTCCCAAAAGGTGAACTGGGGGATGATTAATCGAAGGGAAAAATTTGGTGGGGATCCATGGGTGGAGCTGACTGTTGGAGAGCGGTGGCATGGATGGGGCTAAAACAAGTGTCGTGGATAGATTCCATGGACTCCACAAGATTGCAAAAAGGGCAGGTAGCTTGGGAGTCCGTGAATCGGTGTTGCTGCTCATGCGCCCCTTCACTCCAGGTCCCTGATGTACCTTGCGCGCAATCATGTCACAGGATCTCACAGCCTTGCACAGCGACATTTGGCCCATCATCGGGCTAGCTCCTTCAAAAGAGCTCTCCATTCAGTCCCACACTTTCCCCATTCCTTCCCCCAGCACCAACTCTCCCCACCCCACAACCCTGCAAATCTTTTCCCTGCGCTGATTTCTCCAATGGTCACCCTTCCGAGGGTGAATCTGCTCCCACCGCCCTCTCAGGCAGCGCCTTCCAGATCACAACTCGCTGCAACAATAAAATACTTCCTCCTCTGGTTCCTTCAGTGATTCTCTTCAATCTGTGTATGTGTGCATGTGTGTGTGTGAGTGTGTGTGTGTGTGTGTCCTGACGCCCACGCCCCCAACCCCCCGGCCGGTGGGGAAACACTTTCTCCTCACTCACTCGATGGAAGCCCCCTCGTGATAGTGACGGCCTCGATTAAATCCCCCCCCCCCCTTAACCTTCTCTGCTCTAAAGCAGAACGATCCCAGCTTCTCCCAGTCACTCTCTCTCTCTGCATGAACTGAAGTCTCCTCGTCAATGGGAATGTTCTGGGCAGCATGGTGGTTCGTACTGCGGCTTCACAGCGCCAGGGTCCCGGGTTCAATTCCCGGCTTGGGTCACCGTCTGTGCGGAGCTTGCACATTCTCCCAGTGTCTGCATGGGTTTCCTCCCACAGTCTGAAAGACATGCTGGTTAGGAGCATTGGCCGTGCTAAATTCTCCCTCAGTGTTACCCGAACTGGCGCTGGGGTGTGGTGACTAGGGCATTTTCACAGTAACTTCATTGCAGTGTTAATGTAAGCCTACTTGTGACACGAATAAATAAACTTTAAAGAAACTAAACTCCCCGAGGCCTGAACATTCTTCTGAAAGGGCGGGACATCTACACAAAGTAAACAACACAAGCTGCAAATATATTCCCAGCAGCAGCCCCTCCACAACCTCTCGCTACACACGCATCCCGACTTCTCAGTCTGTAACTTCCTCCAGCCCCTGCCATCCTCCCTACCTCTGGTGACCTCCTCCAGCCCCGACAACCCTCCCCATCTCTGTAACCTCCTCCAGCCCCTACAACCCTCCCCATCTCTGTAACCTCCTCCAGCCCCAAAACACTCCCTATCTCTGAAACCTCCTCCAGCCCCAACAACCCTATCTCTGTAACTACCTCCAGCCCCAACAACCCTCCCGATCTCTGTAACCCCCTCCAGCCCCTACACCCCTCCCTATCTCTGTAACCTCCTCCAGCCCCTCCAACCCTCCCTATCTCTGTAACCTCCTCCAGCCCCTACAACCCTCCCTATCTTCGTAACCTCCTCCAGCCCCGACAACCCTCCCCATCTCTGTAACCTCCTCCAGCCCCTACAACCCTCCCCATCTCTGTAACCTCCTCCAGCCCCTACAACCCTCCCTATCTCTGTAACCTCCTCCAGCCCCAACAACCCTATCTCTGTAACTTCCTCCAGCCCCAACAACCCTCCCTATCTCTGTAACCCCCTCCAGCCCCTACACCCCTCCCTATCTCTGTAACCTCCTCCAGCCCCTCCAACCCTCCCTATCTCTGTAACCTCCTCCAGCCCCTACAACCCTCCCTATCTTCGTAACCTCCTCCAGCCCCAACCACCCTCCCTATCTCTAACCTCCTCCAGCCCCTACAACCCTCCCTATCTCTGTAACCTCCTACCACCCTCTGAGATCTCTGCGCTCCTCCAATTCCGGTCTCTCGAGCATCCCGATTCCCATCACTCCGCCATTGGCGGCCGTGCCTTCAGCTGCCTGGGGGGCCCCCAAGCTCTGGAATTCCTTCCCAAAACCTCTCCGTCTCTGTTACTCGAAGACACTCTGCAGAAATCGGCCTTTTGACTGAGCTTTTACCGCTTGTCCCTGATATCTTTGCCTGTGGCTCCGAGTGAAATTTGGGTTGAGCAGGCCCTCGTAAAGCGCCCTTGTATTGGGCTACGGGCCCGCTCGAAGTGCTAGAAGCGCTGGGGAGTGAGAGAAAGGGCAGGAGCCACGAGCTCTCTGCCATTCCAAAGGCTGAAGTCTTTGCCAGGACACACAGACGTGCAGGATGACCCCTGAGGAAGCTGAGAGGCAGGATGGTGGAGGCAGTGAGGGGGGCCTTGCTGCCAAACTTGGAACCGTCCCAAGGTAAATGAGTCATTGCCTCCAGAACATGAGAGGGGGTGGGGAAACACAAAAATAATGCACAGAGGAAAGGAATTGGAGATGGTGTCCATTTTAAAACAACTTTCCTCACAGGAGTTTACTCTCCTCTTGGTAAGCAGCTCGAGAGAAGTGCATGTTCTCAGCAAACACAGCTCTGGGACAATCAGCTTTGCCTGTCGATGCTTCCTCTGGGACCCGGAGATTAGAAACTTTCCACACCGGAACTGGAATACCCTCCTGGCCTTCGCTGCGCTGGTTCCGGGGCAGGATTGGGAGGGTATACAGAGAGATCGATGGGAAACAGTATATAGATATATTGTACAGAGAATCCCAACAGCGCAGAAAGAGGACATTCGGCCCATCGTGATTGTACTAACTTGCCGAAAGAGCGAGGCTCGCACCTCCGCTATATGCCCGTAGCCCCACGCATTTAGCATGGCTAATCTCCCTAACCTGCACATCTTTGGACACCAAGGGACAATCCACCTAACCTTTGATTTGTCACATGTATTAACATAGTGAAAAGTATTGTTTCTTGCGCGCTATACAGAGAGCATACCGTTCATAGAGAAGGAATGGAGAGAGTGCAGAATGTAGTGTTACAGTCATAGCTAGGGTGTAGAGACAGATCAGCTTAATGCAAGGTAAGTCCATTCAAAAGTCTGACAGCAGCAGGGAAGAAGCTGTTCTCGAGTCGGTCGGTACGTGACCTCAGACTTTTGTATCTTTTTCCCGAAGGAAGAAGGTGGAAGAGAGAATGTCCGGGGTGTGTGGGGTCCTTAATTATGCTGGCTGCTTTGCCGAGGCAGCGGGAAGTGCAGACAGAGTCAATGGATGGGAGGCTGGTTTGATTGATGGATTGGGCTACATTCACAACCCTTTGTAGTTTTTTTGCGGTCTTGGACAGAGCAGGAGCCCAGACCAAGCATACCTTTGGACACTATAGGGAAATTTAGCATGGCCAATCTCCCAACCTGCACATTTATGGACACTAAGGGGCAATTTAGCATGGTCAATCCACCTAACCTACACATCTTTGGAGTGTGGGAAGAAACCGGAGCATCCGGAGGAAGCCCATGCAGACACAGGGAGAAGGTGTAAACTCCACATAGACAGTCACCCAAGGTCGGAATTGAACCCGGGTCTCTGGCACTGTGAGGCAGCAGTGCTAACCACTGTGCCGTCTTCAGAGGTGATGCCTATATCCGGCCCTTCCACCTGCCATTGAACTGACTGTGAGCAAGAACCCAACACAGCGAGGCGGCTCAGGGACTCTTGGGTCAGGCCTGGGTCCCATCGCCAACCCAGACAATGCCTGCTACTCCAGTACAACACGGGCTGGAGATAGGGAGGGTTGTAGGGGCTGGAGGAGGTTACAGAGATGGGGAGGGTTGTAAGGGCTGGAGGGGGTTACAGAGATAGGGCGGGTTGTAGGGGCTGGAGGAGGTTACAGAGATAGGGAGGGTTATAGGGGCTGGAGGAGGTTACAGAGATAGGGAGGGTTGTAGGGGCTGGAGGAGGTTACAGAGATAGGGAGTGTTGTAGGGGCTGGAGGAGGTTACAGAGATACAGAGAGTTGTAGGGGCTGGAGGGGGTTACAGAGATAGGGAGGGTTATAGGGGCTGGAGGAGGTTACAGAGATAGGGAGGGTTGTAGGGGCTGGAGGAGGTTACAGAGATAGGGAGGGTTGTAGGGGCTTGGGGAGGTGACAGAGATGAGGGCAGGAGGGATCGAAAAAGGAGGAGAATTTTGACACTGAGGCAGTGAAGCAGAATTGGTTTCTAAGCCTCTGAAGGCAGTCCTGGGGAGGAGGCTGCAGCACAGGAGGCCGAGTGGGATGACTGCTTAATCCCAAGCCTTGGGGGTGGGGTTCATCTCGAACACAAATAACCCATCCATTGCTCAACTTCACACACTGGAACTTCAGGAATGCAGCACAGGCAACCCCAGTGTTTACAGACATAAGGAACTTCTTAACTAAAGCAACACGCACTAACTTCAACAGGAGTGGGGGGGTGCAAGGCACTGAGGGAGATTTAAAGCACCAAGAAACTGTTACAGAAATACAAATACAGACAACACATCAATCAAACCAGCAGCCCAGAGCGCCGCAACGCCAGTGTCGAGGGGTCGCCGCACTGCCCGAGGGCCAGAGCATCAGCGAGCGCCGCACTGCCCGAGGGCCAGAGCATCAGCGAGCGCCGCACTGCCCGAGGGCCAGAGCATCAGCGAGCGCCGCACTGCCCGAGGGCCAGAGCATCAGCGAGCGCCGCACTGCCCGAGGGCCAGAGCATCAGCGAGCGCCGCACTGCCCGAGGGCCAGAGCATCAGCGAGCGCCGCACTGCCCGAGGGCCAGAGCATCAGCGAGCGCCGCACTGCCCGAGGGCCAGAGCATCAGCGAGCGCCGCACTGCCCGAGGGCCAGAGCATCAGCGAGCGCCGCACTGCCCGAGGGCCAGAGCATCAGCGAGCGCCGCACTGCCCGAGGGCCAGAGCATCAGCGAGCGCCGCACTGCCCGAGGGCCAGAGCATCAGCGAGCGCCGCACTGCCCGAGGGCCAGAGCATCAGCGAGCGCCGCACTGCCCGAGGGCCAGAGCATCAGCGAGCGCCGCACTGCCCGAGGGCCAGAGCATCAGCGAGCGCCGCACTGCCCGAGGGCCAGAGCATCAGCGAGCGCCGCACTGCCCGAGGGCCAGAGCATCAGCGAGCGCCGCACTGCCCGAGGGCCAGAGCATCAGCGAGCGCCGCACTGCCCGAGGGCCAGAGCATCAGCGAGCGCCGCACTGCCCGAGGGCCAGAGCATCAGCGAGCGCCGCACTGCCCGAGGGCCAGAGCATCAGCGAGCGCCGCACTGCCCGAGGGCCAGAGCATCAGCGAGCGCCGCACTGCCCGAGGGCCAGAGCATCAGCGAGCGCCGCACTGCCCGAGGGCCAGAGCATCAGCGAGCGCCGCACTGCCCGAGGGCCAGAGCATCAGCGAGCGCCGCACTGCCCGAGGGCCAGAGCATCAGCGAGCGCCGCACTGCCCGAGGGCCAGAGCATCAGCGAGCGCCGCACTGCCCGAGGGCCAGAGCATCAGCGAGCGCCGCACTGCCCCGCGCTGCCACAGGGCTGGTGTGGAGGGAGTGCCGCACTGCCCCGCACTGCCACAGGGCTGGTGTGGAGGGAGTGCCGCACTGCCACAGGGCTGGTGTCGAGGGAGCGCCGCACTGCCCCGCGCTGCCACAGGGCTGGTGTCGAGGGAGCGCCGCACTGCCCCGCGCTGCCACAGGGCTGGTGTCGAGGGAGCGCCGCACTGCCCCGCGCTGCCACAGGGCTGGTGTCGAGGGAGCGCCGCACTGCCCCAGGGCTGGTGTCGAGGGAGCGCCGTGCCACCGGTGGAGGGATATGGGCTAAACGCAGGCAATTGGGACCAGCTTAATGGTAAAAACTGGGCGGAATGAACAAGTTGGGCCGAAGGGCCTGTTTCCATGCTGTAAACCTCTATGCCTCTATAGCCATTCAGCAGTCTTTCATCATTTGAAATCAGCCAGCCACTCACTGACGCAGTGGTTTTTCACCATCTAAATCCACACCCCCCCCCAAACATCTCACGGACCTTTCTTCGACCAATCTCCTGTCCCCGTCTGCTCCCAGGGGGAACAGCGCCGAACCTTTTGTAATGTCCCCTCGGGAGGATGTGTGGCAGCTGAAGACCCTCCCTGTCTGGTGTCTTCCTGGTGAAGCTGCTCTGTGAATCTTACCAAGACACTGACACCTTCCCTCGTGTGGGCGTGCCAAGGGAGCCTGGAATGGCCCACAAGCTGAGGCCAAACCAGACGTTTATATTCAGTCCCAGTGTGATCCTTTCTTCCCCCATCTCCATTCTCTCTTTCTATCCCTCCAATCGGAAACGCCAAAACCAATTTGTAACCTAGCCAGCAAACTGCCCAGTTGCCTCGACGGGATATCTACATATTGACACCAGAAAATCAGAATAGAATTAGATTGGGGAAGGACTGTGGAACTCTGGTACAGAGGGATCTGGGCGTCCTGGGGCACGAATCACAACAGGTCACCGTGCAGGCATAGCGAGTGATTGGGAAGACAAATGGGAACGTTGTTCCAAAGTCGGGAAGTCTTGCTCCAACTGTACAGAGCATTGGTGTTTCTGCAGCTGGAGCACTGCGAACAGTTCTGGTCTCCTCACCCTCACTGAAGGAGGGATCCACTCGCATCGGAGGCCGTTCAGAGAAGGTTGACTGGGCCGATTCCTGGGGTGAAGGAGGGGTTTTGTCTGATGAGGAGAAGGTTGAGCAGGTCGGGGCCTGAACCCATTGGAGTTTAGAAGAATGAGAGGGGATCTTATTGAAACATCTCAGATTCTGAGGGGGGGTTTGACAGGGTGGATGCTGAGAGGATGTCCTCCCCCCCATCTTGGAGGGTGGGGGAATCTAGAACTGGGAAGGGGTGGGGGGCACAGTTTGAGAATGAGGGGGTCTCCCATTGAAGAGGGGGAAGAGGAGGAATTTCTTCTCTCAGAGGGTGGTCAGTGTTGTTTACCCCCCTCCCCGCGGACAACAGTGGGGGCTGCGGCTCACTGAATATATTCAAGGGTGAGTTACACAGATTTCTGATCCACAAGGGGGTGAAGGGGGGGCAGCCAGGAAAGTGGGGCCCGGGAGACAATCAGATTTCATAGAACGGGAGAGCAGGGCTGGGCTGAATGGCCTCCTCCTCCTCCTCATAAGCCCAGCCCACCCCACTGTTGTCGCCTGGCAACGCTTGATTGGCAGGGATGGGGCAGGAGCTCAACCGGCGTCGAGTAAACCCCACGTGCGCCATCGTGGTCGCCCGGGCAACGGCTGATTGCCCAATGGGAGGAGTAAGAGGCAGGCCATTGGGCCAGCGAGGGGGTAAGGGGGGAGTGAAGGAACCAATCGGCGTCCAGCCCGCCCCACGTGCGCCATTGTTGTCTCCTGGCAACGGTGGATTGACGGGATGGCTGTCCAATGGGAAGGGGGGGTGGGAAAGGAAAGAGACCAATCGGCGTCGAGGAGACCCCACGTGGGCCATTGTGGTCGCCCGGGGCAACGGCGTGATTGAGCGCCAAGTGGGAGGGTCCCGGTCCCGCCCCCCCAATCGCAGCCTCACCTCCTTCAGGCGCTCCAGCTCCTGCGCGGCGGCTTCGTGCTCCTGCTCCAGTTCGGAGAAGCGCTGCTGGAGGCGCTGCTGCTCCTCGAGCACGGCCAGCCCGTACTGCGCCGCCTGGACCTTCTGCTCGCTCGTCTCGGCCAGCTCGGCGCTCAGCCGCTCCACCTCAGCCCGCAGGCCTTCCACCTCCGATTCCGTCCAGTCCGCCATCCCCTCCCCGCCCCGAAAAAAAATAAAAAACGATAAACCGTTCGCTTCCCTACTTCACATCGCTGAATGTCCAATTGATCTTTTTTCCCAATTGAGCCGATTTTTATTCGCCTTAAAGTTCCCCCCCCGCTGGCTGGCGCCGAGCGGCAGTTTTTATTCAAATTAGCCCGGCGCGCGCGCCCTTCCCTTTTACCCACGAGAGGCTGCTGACGTCAGTTCATTTGCATAGCTCCCCAGACCCTTCTCTCATTCGCTCCCTCTCTCGATTGGGCGCCCGTCACGTCAATCACGCCGTCCTCGCGAAGCCGGTTGGAGCGTTGGTCGCAAGTGGGCGGGGCTTTACGGGGGCGGGGGCATGCGTGTTGGTCAGGCCGGGCCGGAGAAAAGACTGCGCAGGCGTCACGGAGGGCGGAGCGATCGGGCAGGGGGCGGGGTTTGGGTTGGGGGCGCACGTCCTTCGGCCCGCAGGAGGAGTCTGCTCATGCGCGGTGACTGCGGTCTCAATCAATGGGAATGGCCGGGAGAGACGGCGCGTGCGCAGGTGGGGAGGACGCGCTGCTGTTGAATGGGGAGTGACTGCGCCTGCGTGCTGGTGGGGGGGGGCGGGGACGCGCTCGCTCGCTCGCTAGGCCGTTTGGGAGTGGGGGCGGCAGCGTTAATCCCGCCCCCTGCCTCGTAACAGCCAATAGCCGCCGCCTCCTGAACAATGGCCGCGCTGTGATTGGTCGGAGCGGACGTCAGTCAGCGGACTGGGCGGCAGCAGCGGGAGGAGGAGACATTTTAAAACCTTTCCAAGCGATGGCGCCAAGCGGGTGAGTGTCGATGCAAATTGATAATTAATGGTCGCTGAGTGAACGTGGACCCATTTGGAGAGCTTACTATCTTCCGGCATTGGCTTTCCCCCCCTTCCCCATCCGCCCCCCCCATTGTCTGTAATAGGGGGCTTTCACTGGCGCAGTGCATACCGGGATAGCGGCGCCTCCATTGCTGCCCTCCCTGGAGGTCCAGAAACAAGCAGACAGGGCCAGCTGCCCACCACGCAGCATAGAAAGCATTCTTTCCCGGATGTATTACAGCTTGGTATGGCTCCTGCTCTGTGCAAGGCCGCAATAAACTACAAAGGATTGTGAATGTAGCCCATCACGCAAACCAGCCTCCCATCCACTGATTCTGTCTACACCTCCCGCTGGTACTAGCGCCGTCTCACGAGGCAGACTGGATATTTGGAAGTGTCAGAGTCTTCAACAGGATTGACGACGCAAGGAACTACAAAAGGTCGTGAATGAAGCCCAGTCCATCACTCAAACCAGCCTCCCATCCATTGGCTCTGTCTACACTTCCTGCTGCCTCGGCAAAGCAACCAGCATAATCAAAGACATTCTGTCTTCCACCTTCTTGCTTTGGGAAAAATATACAAAAGTCTGAGGTCACGTACCAACTGACTCAAGAACAGCTTCTCCCTGCTGCTGTCAGACTTTTGAATGGGCCTACCTGAATTTTTGAATTTTGAATTACGATTTTTGAATCGTACCTCATATTAAATTGATCTTTCTCTATATCCTAGCTATGACTGTAACACTACATTCTGCACCCTCCTCTATGTATGGTATGCCTTGTTTGTAAAGCATGCAAGAAACAATACTTATCATTGTATTCCAATACATGTGACAATAATAACTCAGATCAGTCTGCCAAGGCAGTCCTTCAGAACCAAGGATCACAGAAATGTTACAATGCAGGAAGGCCGTTCGGTCTGCATCAGCTGTCCGGAACAAGCATTGTGACTTGGTGTCATCCCTTTGCCTTTTCCTCATACTCTACCCCTGCACATTGTTTCTATTCAAATAATCAAATAATGCCCTCCTGAATGCCTCGATTGAACCTGTCCCCACCACACTTCCAGGCAGAATATTCCAGACCCCAACCTCTCGCTGTGTGAAGAGGTTTTTCCTCTTGTCACGTTTGCTTATTTTAGCAAATCTCTTTAAATCTACATTCTCTCTTTCCCAATCCTTTTGTGAACAGGACCATTTCCCCCCCTCTCTACTCTGCCTTCCTGATTTTGAACATCTGTCAAACTTCTGTAGAATCATAAAATGCCGACAGGGTAGAAGAAGACCATTCGGCCCATCGAGCCTGCACCACATCAATCCCACCCAGGCCCTGTCCCCATAACCCCACGTATTTACCCTGCTAAACCCCTGACATTAAGAGGCAATTTAGCACGGCCAATCCACCTAACCTGCTCATCTTTGGAGTGTGGGAGGAAACCGGAGCACCCGGAGGAAACCCATGCAGACACGGGGAGAACGTGCAGACTCCACACAGACAATCACCCGAGGCCAGAATTGAACCCGGGTCCCTGGAGCTGTGAGGCAGCAATGCTAACCACTGCACCGCCGTGCCAGAAGTGTCATTTGGATCCAAAACGTTATTGCTTTCTCTCTCCACAGATGCTGCCAGACCTGTTGAGTTTATCCAGCGTTTTCTTCTTTCCTTTCAAATTTACTCCCAGCCGCCTTCTCTCCGAGAACAGTTCCAACCTGTCATATCTATCCTCATAACTGAAAGTTCTCCGCCCTGGGACCAATCTTGTAACCTCTGCTGCACACTTTAAATGGAGTGGAGATGCCGGCATTGGCACTTTAAGTGGAGGCAGTGGGGTAATGGTATTGTCACTGGACTTGTAATCCAGAGACCCAGTATAATGCTCCGTGGACCCAGTTTTGAATCCCACTATGGTAGTTGGTGAAATTTGAATTCAATAAAAATCTGGAATTAAAAATGTAATGATGATCATGAAACCATTGTCGATTAAAACCCATCTGGTTCACTAATTTCCTTTAGGGAAAGAAATCTGTCACCTTTACTCCGTCTGGCCTACATGTGACTTCAGACCCACAGCAACGTGGTTGACTCTTTAATGCCCTCAGGGATGGGCAATAAATGCCGGCCCAGACAGCGACACCCACATCCCGTGAATGAATAAAAAGAAAAAAACTCTCAATGCGTTAACATCACAGTGGTTAGCACTGCTGCCTCACACCCCAGAGATCCGGGTTCAATTCCGGCCTCGGGTGACTGTGTAGAGTTTGCACGTTCTTCCCATGTCTGTGTGGGTTTCCTCTGGGTGCTCTGGTGTCCTCCCACACTTCGCAGATGTGCAGGTTAGGTGGATTGGCCATGCTAAATTGCTCCTTAATGTCCATAAATGGGCAGGTTGGGAGATTGGTCATGCTAAATTTCCCTATAGTGTCCAAAGATGTGTAGGTTAGGTGGATTGGCTGTGGTAAATTGCCCTTTGATGTCCAAAGATGTGTAGGTTAGGTGGATTGGCCAGGCTAAATTGCCCTTTAGTATCCAAGGATGTACAGGTTAGGTGGATTGGCTGTGGTAAATTGCCCTTTGATGTCCAAAGATGTGTAGGTTAGGTGGATTGGCCAGGCTAAATTGCCCTTTAGTATCCAAGGATGTGCAGGTTAGGTGGATTGGCCATGCTAAATTGCCCTTTAGTATCCAAGGATGTACAGGTTAGGTGGATTGGCTGTGGTAAATTGCCCTTTGATGTCCAAAGATGTGCAAGTTATGTGGATTGGCCATGCTAAATTGCCCCTTAGTGTCCAACGATGTGCCGGTTAGGTGGATTGGCCATGCTAAATTGCCATTTAGCGTCCAAGGATGTGCAGGTTAGGTGGATTGGCTGTGGTAAATTGCCCTTTGATGTCCAAAGATGTGCAGATTGGGTAGATTGGCCATGCTAAATTGTCCCTTAGTGTCCAAAAATGTACAGGTTAAGTGGATTGGCCATGCTAAATTGCCCCTAAGTGTCCAAAAATGTACAGGTTAGGTGGATTGGCCATGCTAAATTACTCCCTAGTGTCCAAAGATGTGTAGGTTAGGGGGATTAGTGGGGTAAATACGTGTGGACCTGATGGGCTGAATGGCCTCCTTCTGCACCATAGGGATTCTATGATCCTTCCTCTAGCGTGGCGCCCAGAACTGTACACAATATTCCATCTGAGGTCTAACCAGTGTCTTGTCGCTTCCACACTAACAACCAGCTCTCAGGTGAGTGAGGAGTCCGATGCTCGACCTGCAGTCTCTGCCACAGCTGGGGCAGATGGTGGTTGGGGGGGGGGAGCAGGTGGTTGGCGTGCCTGGGTTGCCATGTGCTCTGTTCACTGTTGATGTTGGACTTCAGCTGTCTCTGGGCAATCAAAGTGCCTTCCCCGGACGCTGTCCCTTCACTTTGAACAGTCTCGGGTATCCCAGGTGTCGGTGGGGAGGTTTCCCTGGGGACAGAGGAAACACTCCTGCCATTCACACTCACTCTGGACAAGGGCTTTATTTCCTTCCTCCTCTTCCAGGTACCAAGCTGGTGTTGGCGAACACGGACTTCCATTGGATTGGTCAAGGATCAGAAACATACTGCAGTGGCTTGTCACTGCCCTCCGCAGTGTGGCTGACCAGGGAACTCTCCCGCTCCCTTACTGCCTGCCTTCAGCCATACCAAAGGGATTTACAGACCGGTCACCAGCCCGTTTAACCATGCTGTGAGTGCACCATCGTGGCCATCGGGTCTTTGAATAGGACTTGAACGCAGAGCTTCTGGTCGAGAAGTGACGTCGCTACCCTAGGTGCAGAGGGATCTGGGTGTCCTAGTGCATGAATCGCAAAAGGCTAATATACAGGTACAGCAAGTAATTAGGAAAGCTAATAGAATGTTATCATTTATTGTGAGGGGAATTGAGTACAAAATTAGGGAGGTTATGCTCAAGTTATAGAGGGCATTGGTGAGGCCACATCTGGAGTATTGGGTGCAGTATTGGTGAGACCACATCTGGAGTATTGTGTACAGTATGGGTGAGACCACATCTGGAGTATTGTGTACAGTATGGGTGAGACCACATCTGGCGTATTGTGTACAGTATGGGTGAGACCACATCTGGAGTATTGTGTACAGTATGGGTGAGACCACATCTGGAGTATTGTGTACAGTATGGGTGAGACCACATCTGGAGTATTGTGTACAGTATGGGTGAGACCACATCTGGAGTATTGTGTACAGTATCGATGAGACCACACCTGGAGTATTGTGTACAGTATGGGTGAGACCACATCTGGAGTATTGTGTAGTGTTGGTGAGGCCACATCTGGAGTATTGTGTACAGTATCGGTGAGACCACATCTGGAGTATTGTGTACAGTACGGGGTCTCCTTATTTAAGGAAGGATGTGAATGTGTTGGGAGTGGTTCAGGGAAGGTTTCCCAGACCTATCCCTGGAATGGGCGGGTTGTCTGATGAGGAAAGGTCGGACAGGTCAGGCTTGTACCCGCTGCAGTTTAGAAGAGTAAGAGGCGACTCGATCCAAACCTTTCAGATCCTGAGGGAGTTTCTTGACAGGGTGGATGTGGAGAGGATGTTTCCTCTTGTGGGAGAATCTAGAACTGGGGGCAGGGTGTGGGGGGTGTGTGGTTTCTGTATAAAATTGGGGTTGCCCATTGCAGACGGAGAGGAGCAGAAATGATTTCTCTCAGAGGGTGCTGAGTCTCTGGAACTCTCTTCCTCAGAAGGCGGGGGAAGCAGAGTCTTAGAACCTTTTTAATTCTTGATTATTGGGGGAGTGGGGGTAGGCGGGAATATGGGGTCAAGGTGACAATTGGATCTGCCCTGCTCTTATAGAATGGTGGAGCAGGTTGGAAGGGCCTCCTTGTTCGTACCCACTGTGCCACAGGACCCCTGTTTCTATAATACCCACCAATTGCAATCTATCTATACCTGAAGGGGTATAGCTCAGTGGAAGAGCATTTGACTGCAGATCAAGAGGTCTGCGGTTCAAATCCAGGTATCTCCTATGGTGATTGGTTGAAGTGCGTTTGGGGCGGCACATTGGGTTAGCACTGCTGCCTCCCAGCACCAGGGACCCGGGTTCAATTCCCAGCCTCGGGTCACTGTCTGTGTGGAGTTTGCACGTTCTCCCCGTGTCTGCGTGGGTTTCCTCCGGGTGCTCCGGTTTCCTCCCACAGTCCAAAGATGTGCGGGTTAGGTGGAATGGCCATGATAAATTGCCCCTTAGTGTCAGGGGGATTAGGAGGGTAAATATATGGGGTTGCGGGGATAGGACAGGACCCGAGCGGGATCGTTGTCGGTGCAGGCTCGATGGGCCAAACAGCCTCCTTCTGCACTGTAGATTCTACGATTCCATCGCCTGTGTGGGAATTAATTTCACGTCCAGTGCTGGTTCATCAATGACTGCATCGGTGGCCTCTGCATGCTCTCACCCCGAACTGGAAGAATCCATCAATGTTTTTCCAATTCCCACGCTCCCATGGTCCAGTATTGGCCATGGAAATTTTACATCTACCCCTCAGAGCCGATGCGGGCCTCTGTTTTAATGTTCCCTCCTGAAGATCCGGCCCTTCCCAGGCATCAATTTGCCCACCCCTATCGCACCTATACTCCCGGGGCACCAATCCTCCCACCCTCGCCGTCGATACAAGTCCAAAGATGTGCGGGTTAGGTTGATTGGCCAGGTTAAAAATTGCCCCTTAGAGTCCTGAGATGTGTAGGTTAGAGGGATTAGCGGGTAAAATATGTGGGGGTAGGGCCTGGGTGGGATTGTGGTCGGTGCAGACTCGATGGGCCGAATGGCCTCCTTCTGCACTGTAGGGATTCTATGATTCTATGATAGTACAGTGTCAGTTAACCGACTCGTCTCCAGCATTTGCTGTTTCGAATTGAGGTTAAAAAGAGTTAGTTCCAAATGGGGAGCTCCATCCCACATGGGTAACAGCTCGTCGTGGCTGCTACACCAATCCAGCACACTAGGCCAACCTGTGCATGGGGCAATAGTCCCTCATTGACTCGGTTGTACATTTAGCGGCAGGAGTGAATCAAATCATAGAAATCATAGAATCCCTACAGTGCAGAAGGAGGCCATTCGGCCCATCGAGTCTGCACCGACCACAATCCCACCCAGGCCCTACCCCCACATATTTTACCCGCTAATCCCTCTAACCTACGCATCCCAGGACTCTAAGGGGCAATTTTTAACCTGGCCAATCAACCTAACCCGCACACCTTTGGACTGTGGGAGGAAACCGGAGCACCCGGAGTAAACCCACGCAGACACGAGGAGAATGCGCAAACTCCACACAGACAATGACCCGAGCCGGGAATCGAACCCGGGACCCTGGAGCTGTGAAGCAGCAGTGCTAACCCACTGTGCTACCGTGCCGCCCGTGGTGGAAGATCCGGTTAAACCTGCTGAAGGGAGCACATCCGACGGCTACCCTATGGTATACACCCTCATCCTCCTTTTCAAATCCCACCCGCACCTCTGCTGCATTAAGCCACATTGCAGAGGGAGGCGAGAGGGGTGGAGGAACAGCGAGTCCACCCTTGGCGGAAGGAGCCGAGAGGCTGGGGTTGTTTCCTTCAGGACAGAGGGGAGATTTAATCAAAGTCTGTACAACGGCGAAGGGTCCAGATGAAGCTTGACAAGTGGCGTTGGCGTGTTACTAGTCTCTTGGTATCAGAGTTGTCATAGCGACAGGCAATCTCCGCGTGTACGGCCTACTTCTGAAGAGCGATGGTCGAGGTTCCAGCCACACGGCTGAGCAGGTGCCTCTCCCCACTCACCGCGTGTGGCAAAATGGATTTTCAGGTGTATGCTCAGCCCTGCCCAGACTTTGTCATGAATGCTCCTTTCTGGGCCAACAACCACTGCAGTGCAACTTGAACCCAAAGCTTCTGTCTCACGCGGCAGGGTAACTCCCCACTGCACCACAGGATTAGCACTAGAATGGAGCGGTTTGGACTTATTTCCCTCACAGGGAGGGCAATAACCCAGGGGGAAATGGTCAGCCAGGTCATAAAATTGGTTAGAGGGAGAGCAGCAAGGAGTAATTTGTTCTAACCCGATCTCCGTCATTTGAAAAAATACACACCTTGAGGTGTTGCAACCAATGAGGGTTATGGATTGAAGAGCCTGGAAACCTGGATTAGACTGGACACAATGGGATGAATGGCCTCCTCACATTCTATGTTTTGCGGTACCCTGTCCCTCAGAGTGCGCACAGCGGGCGGAAGGAATTCACCAAGTCACTTGCTAGGACAGAACTCCAGCCTGGATGTAACGAGTGACATAGTGTCGAAACTTTTGGTCTTGCACTCAGCAGGCCAAATTTCAAACTCTCACCACAATTTATACTACAGGAAAAAAATAATCTTTACAGGGCAGGAGGCAGCCATTTGGCCCACTGCATCTGCACCAGCTCTCTGAAAGATCATTCTGCGCAACAAGCCAGTACAAAAAGCACAAGTTTAAAAAAAAGAGACAGACAACAATCACCTCCCCTCCCGAGTCTCTGACATGTTGGCAATTTCTGTCACTCCACTGATATGTTAATGTAGGGCCATTGTGCAAGTTGTCGTCTTTATTTTAGTTCAATTTAAAACTTTTTCTCTTTCCCCTTGTGGTGAACCACTGTAGTTATGATATGCCTGGACACGCCCCTGCTGCCTCAATCCAGGGCTCCGCCCTCCTTGGGGTATAAAGGTGACTTCTCTCCGTCCCTTTTGCCTCAGTTCGGGTTAGTTATCAGTTTGGGAGTGCTTCTGTTCTTTGTTAATAAAAGCCTGTTGTTTCACAACATCTAGTCTTTGCGTAAATCAGCGGTGCATCACCCCTGTTGGTTGTGTTTCTTTCATTCACAAAACCGGAGCTTGACACAAGGCCCTAAAATCCTTGCAGTCAATCCCCATCGACACGGAGTGCAGAGAGAATGGGGATGTGGTACTGATCTCCCTGTGGATTGCCCACATCATTGTTTCAAGATGGAGCATGGAAACTTGTGAGCTATACATTTTTTACTGTCTCGGCGCATGCAACCATAATAATTCAAGAAATCCCACTCCCCTGCCTTATCCCCGTAACCTTACACACACTCCTATTTACACACTCTCCTTTCCTATACACCTTTGATTGTGTGGCCAAAATTCCCCTCCAACTTGACTTTCAAGTTTGCTGATGATACCACCCTAGTGGGTCATATCTCAAACAATGAGGAGACACAGTACAGGAAAGAGAGAGAGAGAATCTGGTGAACTGGTGTGACAACAATAATCTCTCACTGTCAACAAAATGCAGGAGATAGTCATCGACTTCAAGTGTAGTGGAAAACATGCCCCTGTCAACATCAGTGGGGAAGTGGAAGAAATGGTTGAGAGCTTCAATTTTTAGGTGTCCAGATCACCAACAACCTGTCCTGGGCCCCCCCATGCCGACACTATAGTTAAGAAAGCTCAACCAACACCTCTACTTTCTCAAAAGACTAAGGAAATTTGGCATGTCCGCTACAACTCATCAACTTTTACAGATGCACCATAGAAAGCATTCTTTCTGGTTGTATCACAGCTTGGTCTGGGCTCCTGCTCTGCCCAAGACCGCAAGGAACTACAAAAGGTCGTGAATGTAGCCCAATCCATCACGCAAACCAGCCTCCCATCCATTGACTCTGTCTACACTTCCCGCTGCCTCGGAAAAGCAGCCAGCATAATCAAGGACCCCGCGCACCCCGGACATTCTCTCTTCCGTCGGGAAAAAGATGCAAAAGTCTGAGGTCACGTACCAACCGACTCGAGAACAGCTTCTTCCCGACTGCTGTCAGACTTTTGAATGGACCTACCTTGCATTAAGTTGATTTTTCTCTACACCCTAGCTATGACTGTAACACTACATTCTGCACTCTCTCCTTTCCTTCTCTATGAACGGTATGCTTTGTCTGTATAGCACGCAAGAAACAATACTTTTCACTGGATGCCAATACATGTGACAATAATAAATCAAAATCATTCTCTCTTTTCAGATCGCAATCGAGCCCGCCTCCTCACCCTCTCAGGAAGTTTGTTTCAAACTCCAGCCACCCTGAGTGAAAACATTTCTCCTCACATCACTTCACATCCTTTTGTCCATTGTTTTGAATCTGTGCCCTTTCCATCTTGATGCTCGAGAGAGTGGGGGAAGTTTCTCTACTATTTACCCCGTCCAGACCCCTCAGGATCTCGAATACCTCCGTCAAGTCCCCTCTCGGCCTTCTTTGCTCCAAAGAAAAACAGTCCCAAACCTCCAATCTATCCTCAGGTTCTTGTGAATCTCCTCTGAGCTCTCTCCAATGCCTTCACGTCCTTCAAGTGCAGCATCCAGGACTGGCTGCAGTCTTCCAAATGTAGCCTAGCTGGTGTCTTATACAAGTTCAACATGATCTCCTCACTCTTGTACTCAATGCTCCTATTAATGAAAACCTCAGGTATCATATACTCTCTTAACCTGTGGAATTCACTACCACAGAATGTAGTTGACATCAAAACGTTGTCCCGATTTCAAGAAGAAATCTCTAGGGGCTAAAGGGATCAAGGGATAATTGGGGGGGGGGGGGAACTCAGGATATTAAATTTGATGGCCAGCCATGATCAAATCGAATGGCGGAGCAGGGGCGAATGGCCTACTCCAGCTTCTATGTAACATGCCCTGCCATCTTCAATGACTCGCGTACATCTACACCAAGGGTCCCTCTGTTCCTGCACCTCCTTTTGAGTTTATCCCTTTGTTTTATACCATCGCTCCATATTCTTCCTGCCGAAATGAATCACCTCGCACTCGTCTGCATTAAACTTCATTTGCCACTTGTCTGCCCACTTCACCCACGTCAATGTCCTTTTTGAAGTTCAACTCTGTCCTGATCATCATTTGGCAACAGTTCCAATCTTCGCTATCTTCTGCAAATTTTGAAATCATGTCCCGAGCACCAGTCGAGGTTATTAATATCCATCGGGAAGAGCGAAGCTTCCCAACACTGACCCCTGGGGAATTCCGCTCCAAACTTTCCTCCAATTTGAAAAACAACCATTTCAATCACAACTGCTTCCTGCCACTCAACTAATTTCTTTTCCAAATGCCTACTTCCTCATTTATTCCACAAGCTTGAGTCTTTCTCCCAGGTCTGTTGTGTGGCACTCTCTCCAATGCCTTTTGGAAGTCCATATACACCTCACCAACAACATGACCCTCATCAATCCTCTTATCTAAAAACAAACACTCCAGCAAAGAACAAAAATTACAGCACAGGAACAGACCCTTCGGCCCTCCAAGCCTGGACCAACCATGCTGCCCAACTTAACTATTCCCATCCTATTCATGTATTTGTCAAGATGTCCCTTAAAAGTCACTATCGTATCTGCTTCCACTCCCTCCCCCGGCAGCGAGTTCCAGGCACCCACCACCCTCTTTAAAAAGAAAATCTGCCTCGTACATCTCCTTTAAACCTTGCCCCTCGCAGCTTAAACCTTGTTCCCCCTAGTAATTGACTCTTCCACCCTGGGAAAAAGCTTTCGACTATCCACTCTGTCCAAGAAGAGGTTAGTAAAATATAATCAGACGGTTCCTTAAAGCAGCAAAACAGGTGGATAAAGTGGTTCAGAAGGCATGTGGTATACTTTGCTTTATTAGCTGAGGCAGGAGTGTCTAAGAGTTGGGTGGGGGTTATGCTGGAAGTATATAAAATGTTGGTTAGGCAAGGGACAGGAGGTTTAGAGGGGATCCGAGGGCACCCATAAGATATAGGAGCAGAATTAGGCCATTCGGCCCATCGAGTCTGTTCCGCCATTCAATCATGGTTGATATGATTCTCATCCTGCCTTTTCCCCGTAACCCTTGATCAAGAACCTATATCTGTCTTAAAGAAACTCAACGACCTGGCCTTCACAGCCTTCTACGTCAGTGAGTTCCACCGATTCACCACCCTCTGGCTGAAGAAATTCCTCCTCATCTCAGTTTTAAAGGAGCGTCCCTTCACTCTGAGGCTGTGCCCTCGAGTTCTAGTCTCTCCCACTGGTGGAAACATCCTCTCCGCATCCACTCTATCCAGGCCTCTCAGTAAGTTCTGTAAGTTCCAATTAGATCCCCCCCTCATCCTTCTAAATTCCAAGTATATACCCAGACTCCTCAACTGCTCTTCACATGATCAACCCTTCATTCCTGGGGATCGTTCTTGAGAGTGTGGTAGGAGTCTGAAGTAGGCAGAGACCATCATTACATTTAAGAAGTGTTTAGATGGGAGAAAACAAATTATGGGAAGAGGATAACCAAGGGAAAGAGTGGGGCTCATTAGGGCCCAAGGGGGCAATCTGTGGGTAGAGCCAGAGGACATCCAGAGGGTGTCTTCACTCGAGAGAGGATGAAGGTATGGAATTCAGGGAGGTTCTTGAGTAAATTGACATAGGGAAGGACAAGATATTGGAGGTGTTGGCAGCCTTAAAACTGGATAAATCTCCAGGTCCGGATGAATTGTGTCCCAGGCTGCTGTGGGAGGCAAGGGAGGAGATTGCAGGGACTCTGACCCTAATTTTCAATTCCTCTTTGGTCACGGGGGAGGTCACGATGTGGACATTTCCACTCCATCTGATGAAGGAGCAGCACTCCGAAAGCTAATGGTGTTTGCTACCAAACAAACCTGTTGAACTTTAACCTGTTGTTGTTAAAACTCTTACGGGGGAGATGCCAGACAACTGGAGAACAGCTAATGTGGTTCCGCTGTTTAAGAAGGGTTGTAGAGATAAACCAGGGAACTACAGACCAGTGAGTCTCACATCAGTGGTAGGGAAACTATTGGAGAAAGTTCTGAAGGAGAGAATCTATCTCCACTTGGAGAAGGAAGGTTTGATCAAGGACAGTATGGCTTCGTCAGAGGGAGGCTATGCCTAACAGATTTGATTGAATTTTTTGAGGTGGTGACCAGGTTTGTAGATGAGGGTAGTGCAGTTGATATAATCTGTATGGATTTCAGCAAAGCCTTTGACAAGGTCTCACACGGGAGACTTGTAAAGAAACTAAACACACATGGGATACAGGGTAATTTGATAAAGTGGATTCAAAATTGGCTCAGTTGTGGGAGACAGAGGGTGATGACAGAAGGCTGCTTTCGTGACTGGAAACCAGTGTCCAGTGGCGTACCACAGGGATCTGTGTTGCGTCCACTATTATTTGTCATTTATATAAATAACATTAATGACTATGTGGTGGGTAGGATTAGTAAGTTTGCAGATGACACAAAGATTGGCCGGGTGGTTAGCACTGAGGCGGAGTGTCTTGGGCTACAAGAAGATATCGACGGAATGGTCAAATGGGCAGATGGAATTTCACCCTGAAAAAGGAGAGGTGATACACTTTGCAAGGAGTAATTTGACAAGGAAGTAACTCAAGTGAATGGCCGGAAACCAGGAAGTTCTGTGGGAGGGTGGTAGAAGTGGGTTACCTCATATCCTTTAAAAAGTACCTGGAGGAGCACTTGGCACGGCAGAACATACAGGGTTATGGGCCAAGTGCTGGTAAATGGGAGGTCAGGTGTTTCTCATGCGTCAGTGAAGACTCAATCAGCCAATTCAATGAAATTAAACCAAATTAAACAAACTGAGGGACAAAGCAAGGGCAGCTCCTTAAAGGGCACCGCCTGGAACAAAAGCAAAAACAAATTAAACTTAAAACATCAAACCAAAAGGTAATTAGAGGTCAGTAACACTCCCTGCGGTGCCCAACGGGCACGGAAAGGCACTTGTGACGTCAAGGCATACTCCTGTTCCTATATATGGATGATATTGGAATAGTGTAGATTAGAGGGGCTTTAGATTGGTTCCACTGGTCGGCGCAACATCGTGGGCCGAAGGGCCTGTACTGCGCTGTAATGTTCTATGTATGTTTCTATAAAAGCAGGATTAGGCTATTGAGTTGGATGATCAGCCATGATCGTAATGAATGGTGGAGCAGGCTCGAAGGGCCCAATGGCCTCCTGCTCCTATCTATGTTTCTAAGGCTATGGACCAAGTGCTGGAAAATGGGATTTAGAATACTTAGCTGGTTTATCATTGACACCATAGGCCGAATGGCTGTTTCTTGCGCTGTAAAGCTCTATGATGCTTTCCACTTAACAAAGCCATACTGGCTTTCCTTAATGATCCAGCACTTACCCAAGTGAAGACTGACTTTGTCCCAAAATTTCCCTACCGCTGCAGTGTCAGACTGACTGGCCTGTAGTTGCCAGCTTCACACTCGCACCCCTTTTTTCTGCAAACAAGAGGGATGTGATCAAGTCGTGTGTAGGTTTTGTTTTCAATTTCCTGGGAGCCTTTAGGTTCCCGTGGCTTTTCCTATGACAACACCTTGTCCAATCGAGTGACTCAATTAGCCCAGCTCAAATCGCCTTAGTCTGAACAATTCCACCCTCCCCCCCCGCTCAGTTCTCCCAGCGAGCACCAGGACAAAACTGAGAGATGATGTCCCAAGTCTCTCTCACACACACACAAACAAACACAGCCGAGAGATCAGAGGAATGTCAAGTTTTATTGGTGCTTCCGAGCAATCCATTCCCACGGCAACCACTGAGATTCGCGACATTGGTCTGCAGTATGGTCAGCCCGACCTCCCGAGGCCAGGGATTTGTGAAATCAAGGATCCCAACGTGGAATAAAAAAAAGGGGGATTCGGGGAAAAGAGAGCGGACAACCCAGTTCAGCGACAGTGATGCAGCATGGGTAACAGTTGGTCCATCGTTAGCAGAGAGGAATGATAGAGAGGTGTGTGTGTAAGGGCAGGGCTGGGGTGTGTTCGTGGAGAGAGATAGGGGGAGCGGTCTGTCAGCCATCCCCCAGTTAATGATCAGACTGGAAGCCGCGTACACACTCACATAATGGTCCGTACAGCCAGGACATGAAACAAGTCAGGTCCACCCTGCTCCGTCACCCGGTTTAAAGGCAGCACCTCCCCCCACCCACCCTTGTGTTGGCAGGTGCCAAGGCATGATGGGGCAGTGAGAGGGGGGGGGGGGGGGGTGCATGGGCCCAGGCCCTCAGTTAGCCAAGGTGGAGCGCACAGCGGTCACGATGGCACTCGCGCTGATGCCAAACGTGTCCAGCAGCTCGGAGGACGTGGCACTCCAGGCGACGCCATTCACAGCCAGGCGATGGACCAGGATATCCGGTTCAGTGCAGACAGCGGCCGACACTGCCTCCCCCAGTCCACCTGCGGAAACAGGAGAAAGACACATTGGTTAAACAGCATTGGATGGAGTGGGACAGTCCAACAGACAGACCAAAAGAGGGAGAGAATGTTCACATCAGAGGGGGCAGGGAAAAAAAATCTGGTATCTCCAGCCCCCCTTCAGCGCCAATGAGGGAGTTGCTGCTTTATGGAAGCATGGTCTGTTCTAGAATAGGAAACACGGCAGCCAATTTGCACACAGGAAGATCCCACCAACAGGCGATGGGATCGTCACGGCTGAGACAAACATTCAGCAACTGAGGTCATTTTTTCCTGTGCTGTTCAAGGTGGAAAATTGCTGAGCTAGTGAATTGTTCAGCCGGCCTCCTGATGCCTTGCAGTAGTTGCTAAGTAACAATAGCCACGGGGACAGGGGTGTCCGATCCAGCTAACCCCAAACAAAGGAAAATCTTCGCAGCACTGAAACCTCCAGTGATTGTACCAATGGATGAAGCACGAACAACTCTGACAAGAGTGAGCCTGTTTACTGACTCGAGACCAGCAACTCCAGAAACAAAAAGGTTTCCCAACTCCACCCGATAACGTCGAGATTCTGTCCGCGGCAACACACCGCCCATGTCCAACATCGAGGCAATACCCCTCCCAAGCTGCACTGTCGTTATCCAGTAGGTCGGAACGGAACTTCAGTAGTCCCAGTTTGATCTCCAACCTGAATCTAACCCCAGGGAACAGCCTGCGCTGTTTACCATCAAGCCGGTGGCAACTGCTAAGCCATTGGGACCCTCATCAAACCTGCCAACTGCTGCAACCCGACTGACTCGTTCTACGTGCCTCTGCCTGTCGGGTCGGTCTTGCTCTGGGAAAGGCGGGGACGCAGTCAGCACACCTCCTCTCGGAAGGAACATTCCAGTTGATTTCTGATACTGGACACCAATGAAACCCCTAGCTGTATTTCAACATGCCCACACACTCCTGTTTGTGACAATGACCCAGATCATCGGTTTGTTTTCTTTAAGGTAATGTTGGTTAAGGGATGAACATTTGGCCCCAGTCTGCCTGGCAGAACTGCCCGACTCTCTCTCCTCCATGTTCCTCTTTTACGCCCACCTGAGATAACACGCAGGGGGTGGGAGTCGCCTCATCTCGGAGTAACAGGACACCTCTCGAATGTTGGGGAGGGTGAGGCACGATATTTTAAAAAAGGGAAGAGAAACTACCTTGGCAGGCTTGGGCCCGGGAGAGACAGCCTGAACTTGGGAGCCAGGCCCTTTCAAGAGGAGAAGCTAGGAAACACACAAAGGGGGCGGCAGGCTGACCTTCAACACCTCCTCCCCTGCCCAATGGTTCAGCAAGGCAGACCCTTCTCTCGTTTCCACGGCTGGTTATTCCCAGAACAGGTCGCTAGTCTGTTGCCAGGGGGCTTGGAGCTCGAGGGGGAGCCACTCTTCATCAGGTGTCGCTGTCCATAAATCTCTCTCACACTTAACCACCAGCCGTTGGGGCCTGGGTAAGATCCTCTTTCAGAGAGTCGGTGCAGACTCGATGGGCCAAATGGCTGCCTTCTGCACTGCACTGGGGGGGGGGGGGGTGTAAACGGAGACCCCCGAGAAAGGGGAAGGCTTCATTGGAACAGGGAACACTTCACCAGTTAGCGAGACAGCAGCTGCAACCTGGCACAATGGCCGGCCAAAGCATTCCAGACGCAGGAGGGGGGGCACTGCTTCAGGGGCAAGCAGGGGTCACTGCGTTAGGATCATGCAGCAGGGAGACGGCACAGGAGCACTGGGTCACGCAGCAGAGAGAGGGGGGGCACTGGGGGCACTGCGTCAGGGTCACGCAGCAGAGAGAGGGGGGGCGCTGGGGGGCACTGCGTCAGGGTCACGCAGCAGGGAGGGGGGCGCTGGGGGCACTGCGTCAGGGTCACGCAGCAGGGAGGGGGGCGCTGGGGGCACTGCGTCAGGGTCACGCAGCAGGGAGGGGGGCACTGGGGGCACTGCGTCAGGGTCACGGCGTCAGGGTCACGCAGCAGGGAGGGGGGCGCTGGGGGCACTGCGTCAGGGTCACGGCGTCAGGGTCACGGCGTCAGGGTCACGCAGCAGGGAGGGGGGCGCTGGGGGCACTGCGTCAGGGTCACGCAGCAGGGAGGGGGGCGCTGGGGGCACTGCGTCAGGGTCACGCAGCAGGGAGGGGGGCGCTGGGGGCACTGCGTCAGGGTCACGCAGCAGGGAGGGGGGCGCTGGGGGCACTGCGTCAGGGTCACGGCGTCAGGGTCACGCAGCAGGGAGGGGGGCGCTGGGGGCACTGTGTCAGGGTCACGCAGCAGGGAGGGGGGCACTGGGGGCACTGTGTCAGGGTCACGCAGCAGGGAGAGATTAAAAAGTGCAGGTGGAACACAAAAAAACCCAAACGTTAGCCAGCCGTTTGTACAGACAGGAGGACATCGACCCCCCCACCCACAAGTTTGTATACTCCTTGACCCTCCAATATCAACTGACAGCAATGCTAAACCCACTAACTAAACACACAGATGCTTCCTGCTGTCGGAGCAGGAGGTGACCATTTCAGTCTGCTGGGTTCTTCCCTTCAATGGAGAGTGTGACTGCTCTGGCTCCCACCCACCTCCTGTGGTCCCCTCAACCCCAAGAAAAACTCAAACTGGTGTCACTGTCAACTGAGACACAGATTTTCAGAGGGAAGTACAGCATTTCCCCCCCCACCCAGCCCCATGCCGTACACTTGGGACGTTTTACTGCGTCACGGTGGCGCAGTGGTTAAGCACTGCTGCCTCAGTGTTAGATTCCCAGTTTGGGTCACTGTGCAGAGTCTGCACGTTCTCCCCATGAGTTTCCTCTGGGTGCTCCGGTTTCCTTCCGCAGTCCGAAAGACGTGCTGGTTAGGTGCATTGACCATGCTAAATCCTCCTCCAGTGTACCCGAACAGGCGCCGGAGTGTGGCGACTAGGGGATTTTCACAGCAACCTGCAGGTGTTAATGTAAGCCTACTTGTGACACGAATGAATGAACTTATTTCTCTCCCCACCCAGTCTCAGGGAGTGAAGGCTGTGGGTTTGAAGTCCACCCCGGTGGCTGGTGTGCTGCTCTCTCTCTCGCTCTCCCACCTCCCCCCAGTGCCTGTACAGAGGGACACTGCTCTGGCAGAAAGGGGCCGTAGGGTGAGAGCGCTGCAGAGGTGCCACTTTTTGGGATTAGAAATGGAACCACCCACCATGCCTGTCCATCCCTCAGTGGAGTCGAAATCCCCACGGCCACTACTGTTTAGAAAAAAGTGCATGCGTCAGCACAGGCTTGGTGGGCCGAAGGGCCTGTTCCTGTGCTGTACTGTTCTTTGTTTAAAAGAGTGGGGTGGGGGGGGGGGGGGTGATGGTGGCAGTTCTCCCCAGTGTCACTGGGACCAATACTGATCCCTTCGCCAATATCTCAATCACAGGCAAATTAATCAGCCGCAAAAGATGCCTAGTGTGAAAATTCACACTCATTGTCAATGGTAGATTGACAGATCAGTGCAAGGTAGGGTTATATCATCAGCCAGGTCAAGCGGACGGGAGATGGGTCAGTCACGATCACATTGAATGGTGCGAGGAGGGGCTGAATGGCCTTCTCCTGTTCCTGTGTAACAGGCTCGAGAGGGGTGAATGGGCCTCTTCCTGTCCCTGTGTAACAGGCTCGAGAGTGGTGAATGGGCCTCTTCCTGTCCCTGTGTAACAGGCTCGAGAGTGGTGAATGGGCCTCTTCCTGTCCCTGTGTAACAGGCTCGAGAGGGGCTGAATGGGCCTCTTCCTGTCCCTGTGTAACAGGCTCGAGGGGGGTGAATGGGCCTCTTCCTGTCCCTGTGTAACAGGCTCGAGAGGAGTGAATGGCCTTCTCCTGTTCCTGTGTAACAGGCTCGAGAGGAGTGAATGGGCCTCTTCCTGTCCCTGTGTAACAGGCTCGAGAGGGGCTGAATGGCCTCTTCCTGTCCCTGTGTAACAGGCTCGAGGGGGGCTGAATGGGCATGTTCCTGGTGACTCAAACTGATGATCTGGGTCATTTATCACATTGGCTCTTAGTGGGATCTTGCTGTGCAGAAATGAGCTGCCACGTTTCTTACATTACAACAGTGACCACACGCCAA
This sequence comes from Mustelus asterias, assembly GCF_964213995.1. Classification (NCBI taxonomy): domain Eukaryota; kingdom Metazoa; phylum Chordata; class Chondrichthyes; order Carcharhiniformes; family Triakidae; genus Mustelus; species Mustelus asterias. Next base: position 157,167 of record NW_027590626.1, read on the forward strand.
GCTCTTGGCTAGGAGGCACTTTGTCCACGTCTGAGAACTCTCCCTCTGGGAAACACAACAAAGAGGTGGCAGCGGGGAGATTTTACCTTCGTAATAATGATCTTCCACGGTGATGATGCGTCCGCCCACAGCCTTGGCATTGGCTATGATGGTGGCAGCGTCCAGGGGCTTAATCGTGAAAGGGTCGAGGACTCGAATGTTAATACCTGCCAACAGAGAAAAATGTTAAACATTTCAAACAAACGACAACAGGACAAGATGGAGTGAATTGACTGCAAGGGTGGGTGTAATAAAAGGCTGAGGAAGGACGGGGGTCACAGACTTTCTACTAGGTTCAGATTGATGGAAGTTCTCAGGGGAGGTGGTTCCTCAAAGTAGCGGGCCCTCTGGAACAGGGTGCCCCCCCCAGGAAGTATTTTTGCAATGCGGATGTCACTGGCCGGGACCAGCACTTTTCTCCCATCCCCAATTGCCCCTCGAGAAAGTGGTGAGCCGCCATCTTGAATCCACTGCAGTCCCGTGTGGTGTAGGTACACCCACAGTGCTGTTAGGGAGGGAGTTCCAGGATTTTGACCCAGCCACAGTGAAGGAATGGCCGATATATTTCCAAGTCGGGATGGTGTGTGGGCGTTCCCCATGGCGTCTGCTGCCCTTGTCCTTCTAGAGGGTAGAGGTGGTGGGTTTGGGCGGCGCTGTCGAAAAAGCCTTGGCGAGTCGCTGCGGTGCATCTTGTAGACGGTACACACTGCTGCCGCTGTGCGTCGGTGGTGGAGGGAGTGAGTGTCGAGGATGGGGGGGGGTTAGCGTGTCGATCGAGCGGGGGGGGGGCTGCTTTGTCCCGGATGGTGTCGAGTTTCTCGAGTGTTGTCGGAGCCGCGCTCATCCAGGCGAGTGGGAGAGTATTCCATCACACTCCTGACTCGTGCCTTGTAGATGGTGGACAGGCTTTGTGGGGGAGGGGGGGTGGGAAGAATGGGAATTCATTGGTGATAAGACTATTAAATGTCAAGGGGAGATGGTTGGATCCTCTCTTGTTGGAGATGGTCATTGCCTGGTGCTTGTGTGGGGTGAATGTTACTCCCCACTTGTCAGCCCGAGCCTGGATATTGTCCGGGTCTCGCTGCATTTGGACATCAACGGCTTCATTGGGCATAAATTGGCCAAATTCCCTCAAGAGGGATCTCAGACCATTTTTCAGCTGAACAAATCGGTCAGCTCATTTTCCCCCCTCCCCACCCAAATCAGGCCATTCAGCCCCTCGAGCCTGTTACCCTGGAACAGGTGTGCATGTGCGAGGAGGAGCGAAGCGAAAATAGAGACACCCAAGGTATCAAAGGGTGGTGAATGTAGCCCAGTCCATCAATCAAACCAGCCTCCCATCCATTGACTCTGTCTACACTTCCCGCTTCCTCGGAAAGGCAGCCAGCACAATTAAGGACCCCACGCACCCCGGGCATTCTCTCTTCCATCTTCTTCAGTTGAGAAAAAGATACAAAAGTCTGAGGTCACCTACCAACCGACTCGAGAACAGCTTCTTCCCTGCTGCCGTCAGACCTTTGAATGGACCTACCTTGCATTAAGTTGATCTTTCTCTACACCCTAGCTATGACTGTAACGCTACATTCTGCACTCTCTCCTTTCCTTCGCTATGAACGGTATGCTTTGTATAGCGCGCAAGAAACAATACTTTTCACTGTATGGTAATACATGTGACAATAATAAATCAAATCAAAAGTCAATTGGGAAGGACTGGCCAAGGGAGGAGAGAGATTCTCGATGTGTCAGTCAGCGCTCACAAGGTTAGGGTTACACTAGCTGGTGCCAACATTGTCCCAGGGTGGGGTGGGGTCTGTGCGTGGAGAGGAAATGAGGAGAATTATTTTTTGACACAGTGAGTTGTTGAGATCCGCAAGGCGCTGCCCGAAAGTATCTATGGCTTTAATCCCATTGGAACAGGCTTGAAGGGGCTGAGTGGGCCTACGCCTGCTCAAAAAGGGAAAATTGGACAAATACTTGAAGGGGAAAATGGGTGGGGGGGGTGGTAGAGAGCAAGTGCAGGCCTAATTGGATAGCTTTCCAAAAAAAAAAAAGGGGCTGGCACAGGCCCAACGGGCTGAATGGCATCCTCTGGAACAGAGACTCGAAGCTCACCTTCTGCTGCCAGCTGTTTGGCCGCCGCCAGGGCCTCGTGCAGCGTGATGCCAGCTCCGATCACCAGGACACTGTCCTTCTCCTTCTGCAGAACGATCTGTGGAAATGAGATACCATCCAAATAATGTTGCTGCTCCAAAAACAACTGCGGGGGGGGCGGGGAGGCAACCCCCTCCCTCTACCTAGAATATTGACAGGAAACACTGGAACAGGAACAGGCCCTCTCGGCCCCTTCGAGCCTGTCACCGTGGGAACAGGAGTAGGCCTCAGCCCCTTCGAGCCTGTCACCGTGGGAACAGGAGTAGGCCTCAGCCCCTTCGAGCCTGTCACCGTGGGAACAGGAGTAGGCCTCAGCCCCTTCGAGCCTGTCACCGTGGGAACAGGAGTAGGCCTCAGCCCCCTTCGAGCCTGTCACCGTGGGAACAGGAGTAGGCCTCAGCCCCTTCGAGCCTGTCACCGTGGGAACAGGAGTAGGCCTCAGCCCCCTTCGAGCCTGTCACCGTGGGAACAGGAGTAGGCCTCAGCCCCCTTCGAGCCTGTCACCGTGGGAACAGGAGTAGGCCTCAGCCCCTTCGAGCCTGTCACCGTGGGAACAGGAGTAGGCCTCAGCCCCCTTCGAGCCTGTCACCATGGGAACAGGAGTAGGCCTCAGCCCCTTCGAGCCTGTCCCATCAAATCACAGCTTATCCGTGTTGTAACTCTGCCACCCACCTCAGTTCCGTAACGCTTAATCCCTCTTACCCAATAAAGTTCTTATTAATCTCAGTTTGGAAATGCTTACTTGACCCCCACCAGCCTCAGACAACTTAGTGTGTGCGCGCACGCACGCGCGTGTGGGTGAAAGAGTTCCAGATTTCCGCTCCCCTTAGTGCAAAGTGCTTCCTCACATCCCCCCTCTGAATTAAGATTTAAAAAAGCAAAACACTGCAGATGCTGGAATCTGAAACAAAAACAGAAAATGCTGGAAAATCTCAGCAGGTCTGACAGACTGAGCTCTGGCGAAGGTTCATCCAGACTTGAAGCGTTGGCTCTATTCTCTCTCCACAGATGCCGTCAAACTTGCTGAGATTTTCCAGCATTTTCTGTTTTTGTCCCTGCTGAGTGGCCTGGTTCTCATTTTAAGGTTCTACCCACTCCCTGGGTTCAGGGACCCCACCCACCTTATCAAATCCTTCTACATCAACTTAACCACCCACCCCCCCCCAATCAGATCATCCCTTCTATACTCAAAACATACACAAGAAGCCTCATATTAACCTTTTAAATGCTAGTATAAAAATGTAACACACTTAGAGGAAGGTCAGATGGCTCCATTACAATGGGACTCGTACTCCCACATGGAATACACGGGTCTGAACTCCATCCCTCACTCCGGAGAGACAAACCCCACAATCCATGTAGGCTCAACACTCCCTGGGTGTGAGGGCCAAGGGAGCACTGAGCCCAAGGCGAGATGCGCCCAGAGGGTCACGGTCAAGGGAGCGCCGCGCCCACCCACCAGCAAGGCAGGGCTCCATCTTTCAAGAGGGGACATTATACCCAAGGACTCCCCCCTCCCCTCCAAACATCCACCCTCTCAAGTGGGCATAAAGATTCAACAGCCTCAATTGGAAGTTGGGGTCGGAGGGGTGCTGAATTCTCCCTCAGTGTCCTGGGGCCAATATTTATCCCTCAGCTGACACTCAAAACAAAACAGATGATCTGGATCATTTAACATGAGGGCTATTTGTGGGATCTTGCTGCATGCAATCAGCACTCCATTAGCTGTGAGGCGTTTTGCAATGTCCCGGGGGTGAGGGCGGTTTATCACAGGTAACTGGGCAGGAGGACTGGTCTTGGTCTTGGTCTTCAAAGTAAGAAGTTTAACAACACCAGGTTAAAGTCCAACAGGTTTATTTAGTAGCAAAAGCCACACAAGCTTTCGGAGCTGCAAGCCCCTTCTTCAGGTGGGGCTCACCTGAAGAAGGGGCTTGCAGCTCCGAAAGCTTGTGTGGCTTTTGCTACCAAATAAACCTGTTGGACTTTAACCTGGTGTTGTTAAACTTCTTACTGTGTTTACCCCAGTCCAACGCCGGCATCTCCACATCTTGGTCTTCAAGACATAGATTGGCAGCAGGGAGGTGCCGAGGTCAACGCATCAAAGTCACTTACTTTAGCCTTGCCAACCTCAAACTTCTCATTGTTCGAGTAGATGACTGCTGTCTCCGGTCGGCTGGTTCTAATGAAACAGATTCCCTAAAAAACATAAAGGGAGAAGAGGTAAATTTGTATCCATGGTTTCACTCCCAGACTTCGGACTGACCACAGGGGCCCCAAAATGGCCACCCTTTAGATCACTGGCTGGATTGGACGGCAGCAGAGATGTTCAGAGAAGGTTCACTAGGTCAATCCCGGGTATGGAGGAATTTTCTTATGAGGAGTCCAAAAGATGTGCGGGTTCAGTGCATTGGCCATGCTAAATTGTCCCTTAGTGCCCCAGGATGCGTAGGTTAGAAGGATTAGCAGGGTAAATATGTGGGGTTGGGTGGGACTGTGGTCAGTTCAGACTCTGAGCTGAATGACTTTCTTCTGCGCTGTAGGGATTCTATGATTCCAGGAGAGTTTGAGCCTGTCCTCACTGGGAGTGCAGAAGATTGAGGCAACCTTATTGAGTACCAGGCTGATTCCTGGGATGGCAGGTCTGTCACATGGAGGAGAGACTAAGTCAGTTAGGATTATATTAATTGGAGTTTAGAAGAGTGAGAAGGGATCTCATAGAAACTTATAAAATTCTATCAGGAATAGGGTATAGATAGAACAGCACAGCACAGAACAGGCCCTTCGGCCCACGATGTTGTGCCGAGCTTTATCTGAAACCAAGATCAAGCTATCCCGTTCCCTAGGGTAGATTCAGAAAGAATGTTCCTGATGCTGGGGGAAGTTCAGAACTAGGGGGTCATAGTTTGAGGGGAAGGGGTAAACCTTTTAGAACTGAGGTGAGGAGAAATTTCTTCACCCAGAGTGTGCTGGGACCCCTGGTCCTGGACTCTCCCCAGCGGGAAAGTGGAGTTGAGGATTATCACATCAGATCAGTCATGATCTCATTGCATGGCGGAGCAGACTCGATGGGCCGAATGGCTTAATTCTGCTCCTGCGTCTTACGTCAGCACCAGGTCACTTGTTCATTACAAGAGATTGCTCAATTTTCACAGAGTGTTAGGCAAACCTGATTCTGGAAAGCCCAATGGGGTTCAATCTGCCTCACTGTCGCCTCAGGATCAGAGGTTCAAAGTCTTGGAACCGGAGCCCCATAATCGAGGCTTGGCGCCACCCCAGCAAGGGGGAAGTAATTCCAGAGACTAGCTTTCCACGCCATGCGGCTGAAGACATGGCAGCCAATGGCAGAGCCATGGAAACATCGGTGGGGGGGTGGTGCGGGGAAGAGAATGTCCAAGAAGCCAGAATTGGAGGAGCACAGAGATCTCGGAGGGGTTCCTGAACTTAGGAGGGGAGATGAAGAATGGTACCTTGGTGTTCGCCGCCAACTCCACAGCACTTTCGGTGGAGACACCATCACTGGGGTAGAAGATGGTGCATGTTGGGATTGCCCGGAACATGGCAATATCCTCCAGAGCCATCTGAGAGGGGCCATCTTCACCTGGGTGAGAAAGAATGAAAGAACGTTAAAAAAAAAAAGACTCCTCAAGCATCGAGACTGTACAACCCTGCTTTGTGAGGCGGGGGTGGGGGAGAAAAGAGGGGGCATCTTTTCCAAGCCCCCATCCGCTTATTCAGATGGGACCAAAATCTCCCCCTCGGTCACCATCAGAAGACAACCGTGGGAGTGAGGGGGAGGGAGAGTTCACCCCACGTCCTGGAGCCGTACATTCATCCCTCGACCAACAGTCAAATTCATGAATCACATTGTGGAGTCTTCCTGTGCGCAAATCAGCCTCCCTCCCCCGCCACCCCCTGGAGCTTTGGGAACTAGGATACTGGGGCACCACCAACGCAAGGAAACCCCACCACCCCCACCGAATCCCCAGATAACCATGGCAACTCACCGATGGAGATGCCGCAGTGGGATCCAGAGAAGTTGGCGTTGCTCTGGGAGATGGCCGCCATGCGAATCTGATCGTAGCCGCGGCTGAGGAAGGCGGCGAAGGTGCTGGCGAAGGCCACGGTGCGGTCCCGCGTGGTACAACCGATGGCAACGCTGATCTGGACAGGTCAGGAGGAGGAGTGCAAGAAAGAAGAAATTAGCTTCACCACTCAACCACCTCATGGCTGGCTATCCTACTCAACCTCAGAGCATTTGATGGGCTGAATGGTTCCTCCTCCCATGTCATGATGGCTCTTAAAATATATCAATCTCATGCAGCAAAAACTGTTTTGGCACACGACGATTTCTTTCCTTCTTCATTCACGGGTATAAGGGCACCTGCCAAGGCCCCACACCTTTTGCCCATTCCTCAATCACCCCCCAAGACATTAATGGCTCCTTGCCCCTTCCTTGGGCAGGTTGCACTCAGGGTTTATTTTAAAAACGTGCATTCAAACGTCACCGGCCGGGCCCAGCGTTTACCCCCATCCCTAATTCCCCCTTCAGAAGGTGGTAGGTGAGCCGCCATCTTGAACCCACCACAGTCCCGTATGGTGTAGGTACACCCACAGCGCTGTTAGGGAGGGAGTTCCAGGATTTTGACCCAGTCACAGTGAAGGAACGGCTAACATATTTCCAAGTCAGGATGGTGTGTGGAGGGTTCGGAGGGGGAACTTGTGGAGTGGGGGGGGGTGGGGGGCATGTGCCAAGGAGTGTGCGCTGTGATCTCTAAGGCACAGAGTAATGTGGTTAGATGTGAAACTATCCACTTCAAATAGAGAAACAGAACGCCAGAGTATTATTTAAATGGGGATAGATTGGGAAATGTTGATGTACAAAGGGATCTGGGTGTCCTTGTACACCAGTCACTGAAAGCAAACGGTATGTTGGCCTTCATAGCAACAGGACTCGAGTACAGGAGCAAGGATGTCTTACTGCAGCTGTACAGGGCCTTGGTGAGACCACATCCAGAGTATGGTGTGCAGTTTTGGGCTCCTTATTTAAGAAAGGACATACTTATCATCGAGGGAGCGCAGCAAAGGTTCACCAGACTGATTCCTGGGATGGCAGGATTGTCGTACGGGGAGAGATTGGGTCGACCAGGCCTGTATTCACTGGGATTTATTCCTGGGATGGCAGGATTGTTGTACGGGGAGAGATTGGGTCGACCAGGCCTGTATTCACTGGGATTTATTCCTGGGAAGGCAGGATTGTCCTATGGGGAGAGATTGGGTCAACCGGGCCTGTATTCACTGGGATTTATCCCTGGGATGGCAGGATTGTCCTATGGGGAGAGATTGGGTCGACCGGGCCTGTATTCACTGGGATTTATTCCTGGGATGGCAGGATTGTCCTATGGGGAGAGATTGGGTCGACCGGGCCTGTATTCACTGGAATTTAGAAGAATGAGGGGGGATCTCATTGAAGTGTATAAAATTCTGACAGGGCTGGACAGACTGGGTGCAGGGATGTTGTTTCCTCTGGCTGGGGAGGGTCTACAACAAGGGGTCCCAGTCTCAGGATACGGGGGAGGCCATTTAGGACTGAGATGAGGAGAAATTTCTTCACTCAGAGGATGGTGAACCTGTGGAATTCTCTCCCACAGAAAGCAGTGGAGGACAAGGCACTGAATGTGTTTAGGAAGGAAATCAATAGATTTCTAGACTCTGGAGGTGTTCAGGGGGGTATGGGGAGAGTGAGATATTGAGATAGAGGATCAGCCATGATCATACTGAGTGACAGAGCAGGCTCGAAGGGCCTACTCCTGCCCCTAGTTTCTGCGAAAGGGCAGTGGAAGCATATTGATGCTCAAATAGGGGGAATTGGATAAATACTTGAAGGGGGAAAAAAGGGTGGCCATTTTGGGCCCTGCGGGTGGCCATTTTGGGCCCTGCGGGTGGCCATTTTGGGCCACAGGGAATAACTGCTCGCGACTTTGAATTGCAACTCAGCAGGACATTCAGGAGAGAAGCAAACAAAAAAAAAGAAAATTTAGATCTTTTGAGGTGTGAAGCAAAGAGCTGGCTCAATTCTTGGAATCAACCGAGTGAACCTTCTCTGGACTGCCTCCAATAGCCAGCATATCTTTCCCTAGATAAGGGAGCCTAAACTGCTTGCTTCTGTCCGGTGAACACTAACCGACCGGAGATCTTCACCTCAAGTGCTTACCATATTCTGTTCAGCAATGTAACACTCGATGAACCTCTCGGGATGTTCCTTGCGGAAGAGATCGGAGAACGTAGAGTTCTTGGTGTCGCCGTCCAGGGCGATGACCCGCTGGTTGGCGTGGCCCAGTTTGGCCAGGGCGAGGCCATAGGCCTTCCGGGTGGCAATCTGAGGAGTGAAAGGCACACGGTCACTCCAAATCTTCAGCACATACACCGAGATTGTCGATCTACAAGACACGGGGAATTTAAAACAAAACGGACTGGGGTTCTACCCGGAGCATGCAACCCGAGAACGGGACACAGTACTCAACGCAGGCTGCGGCCTAGCCAGGAACGATGTCTCCAGGTGGGAATAAGACCTTTCAAATAAGTCCTTTCAAAATGGGGACTGTGGAGCTGCAGCCATCCCCCCAGACAAACCACAACCATACCCCTTGGGCGGCACGGTAGCACGGTGGTTAGCACTGCTGCTTCACAGCTCCAGGGTCCCGGGTTCGATTCCCGGCTCGGGTCACTGTCTGTGTGGAGTTTGCACATTCTCCCCGTGTCTGCGCGGGTTTCCTCCGGGTGCTCCGGTTTCCTCCCACAGTCCAAAGATGTGCGGGCTAGGTTGATTGGCCATTCTAAATTGCCCCTTGGTATCCCGGGATGCATAGGTTAGCGGGGTTAGTGGGTAAATATGTAGGGATATGTGGATAGGGCCTGGGTGGGATTGTGGTTGGTGCAGACTCGATGGGCCGAATGGCCTCTTTCTGCACTGTAGGATCCTATGATTACATCACCGTGCCTTCATAGCCCTCAAACCCCCTCCCAAACAGTTCAGTGCCCCCTCAACACCCAACCTGCCTCAGATGGCACACTGCCCCCTCAGCACCCACACCCCCCCATGGCAGTGCCCCCCCATAACACAAAAAGACTCCAAAGGGCACAGTGTCCCTAAACATCCACCTGCCCCCCCCCCCCCCCCCAAACAGTGCATGACCCCCTTAGCACCTGCCTCCACCCTCCCAACCCCCAGCACTGATCCACCCGCCCCCCCCACAATAGCAGTGTGCCGCTCCTGCAGCAGCCCAGCACACAGTTAGTGCTGGATATTGGAATGAGGATCGAATCCACCCCGAGCCAAGAGCGACGGGAAAGTTCCGACACCCTGAATGTCGGAGTGGCGGACATCCCACAGTCTCTATCCTGGGGCGAGGGGAATAAACCTCTGTCATTCCCAGCTCCTGACAACAGGACCTGTCACACTCGGGTACCTTATCACCAAGCTTGTAGCTGGGGAGAGATGGCATCTTGATGGCCGAAATGTCGACAGCTGGGGCATCCTCCTGAGGGGGCGTGGGTTGCAAGGGCACATTGGTCTGGATCTGCTCCTCGATTTCACGCAGTATTGCTGCCACGCGATCCTTGGGTATGGGCTTCCCATGCCAGTTCTCTTCATTCTCCACACCTGCAATTCAAAACAGGGAGTGTGTGTCCGGAGACCGGGAGAAATTACTGTGCCCTTCAAACCGCTTCCCCCTCCGAGACACCGCAAAGCAACAGTACCACAGTGTGACAGAGAGCGCATCGCGGACGACAGCCTGAGAGCAAGCAGGAGCGCCCTGCCGCCTCCTGGAGGCACAGGGTCTGGGGGGGAAGAGCAGCCACTGGGAAAAGTGGCTCTGGAGGATTGACTGAAGCCGTGTCGGGCCCAGCACTGACCTTTAATTCCTTTCCCTTTCAGCGTCTTGGCGACAATGGCGGTCGGTCGGTCCTTCACCAGGCTGGCCTGGCCGAGCGCCTCACACAATTCCACCACATCGTGTCCATCCACAACATAGGTGTTCCACCTGTCAACATAAATCACCACCACTGTCACACGCACACACTAATAAACCCACCGGAACAGGCCATTCAGCCCCTGTTACACAGGAACAGGAGGCCATTCAGCCCCTCCCGAGCCTGTTACACAGGAACAGGAGGAGGCCATTCAGCCCCTCCCGAGCCTGTTACACAGGAACGGGAGGAGGCCATTCAGCCCCACTTGAGCCTGTTACACAGGAACAGGAGGAGGCCATTCAGCCCCACTTGAGCCTGTTACACAGGAACAGGAGGCCATTCAGCCCCTCCCGAGCCTGTTACACAGGAACGGGAGGCCATTCAGCCCCTCTCGAGCCTGTTACACAGGAACAGGAGGAGGCCATTCAGCCCCTCTTGAGCCTGTTACACAGGAACAGGAGGCCATTCAGCCCCTCCCGAGCCTGTTACACAGGAACAGGAGGCCATTCAGCCCCTCCCGAGCCTGTTACACAGGAACAGGAGGCCATTCAGCCCCTCCCGAGCCTGTTACACAGGAACAGGAGGCCATTCAGCCCCTCCCGAGCCTGTTACACAGGAACGGGAGGCCATTCAGCCCCTCCCGAGCCTGTTACACAGGAACAGGAGGCCATTCAGCCCCTCCCGAGCCTGTTACACAGGAACAGGAGGCCATTCAGCCCCTCCCGAGCCTGTTACACAGGAACAGGAGGCCATTCAGCCCCTCCCGAGCCTGTTACACAGGAACAGGAGGCCATTCAGCCCCTCCCGAGCCTGTTACACAGGAACAGGAGGCCATTCAGCCCCTCCCGAGCCTGTTACACAGGAACAGGAGGCCATTCAGCCCCTCCCGAGCCTGTTACACAGGAACAGGAGGCCATTCAGCCCCTCCCGAGCCTGTTACACAGGAACAGGAGGCCATTCAGCCCCTCCCGAGCCTGTTACACAGGAACAGGAGGCCATTCAGCCCCTCCCGAGCCTGTTACACAGGAACAGGAGGCCATTCAGCCCCTCCCGAGCCTGTTACACAGGAACAGGAGGCCATTCAGCCCCTCCCGAGCCTGTTACACAGGAACAGGAGGCCATTCAGCCCCTCCCGAGCCTGTTACACAGGAACAGGAGGCCATTCAGCCCCTCCCGAGCCTGTTACACAGGAACAGGAGGCCATTCAGCCCCTCCCGAGCCTGTTACACAGGAACAGGAGGCCATTCAGCCCCTCCCGAGCCTGTTACACAGGAACAGGAGGAGGCCATTCAGCCCCTCCCGAGCCTGTTACACAGGAACGGGAGGAGGCCATTCAGCCCCACTTGAGCCTGTTACACAGGAACAGGAGGAGGCCATTCAGCCCCACTTGAGCCTGTTACACAGGAACAGGAGGCCATTCAGCCCCTCCCGAGCCTGTTACACAGGAACGGGAGGCCATTCAGCCCCTCTCGAGCCTGTTACACAGGAACGGGAGGAGGCCATTCAGCCCCTCCCAAGCCTGTTACACAGGAACAGGAGGAGGCCATTCAGCCTCTCGGGCCTGTTACACAGGAACAGGAGGAGGCCATTCAGCCCCTCCCGAGCCTGTTACACAGGAACGGGAGGCCTGTCAGCCCCTCCCGAGCCTGTTACACAGGAACAGGAAGTGGCCCATTTAGCCCCCCCCCGCCCGACCCCGAGCCTGTGACCCAGGCCAGGCCACTCAGCCTGTCTCGATACTGTTACACAGGAACAGGAGGAGGCTCATTCAGCTGCCAACCACCCCTCGAGCCTGTAACACAGAAACAGGAGGCCATTCAGCCCCTCTCCAGCCTGTTACACAGGAACAGTAGGAGGCCCATTCAGCCCCACTAAAACCGGTTTCCACATCCAATGAGATCATGATTATCCATCTCCATATCCCTACCTTCACTTCCCCCATATCTCGTTAATAAGTTTGAATCTTTCCTGGTGGTCGAGTGGTCAGGATTCGGCACTTTCAACACCACAGACCAGGTTCAATTTCCAGTCAGGGAATGAAGATTTAGAAGCAGAACGGTGGCACAGTGGTTCGCACTGCTTCATCACAGCGCCAGGGACCTGGGTTCGATTCCCGGCCTTGGGTCACTGTCTGTGCGGAGTCTGCACGTTCTCCCCGTGTCTGTGTGGGTTTCCCCCGGGTGCTCCGGTTTCCTCCCACAGTCCGAAAGACGTGTTTACTGTTTCACCGCCCCCAGTACTCACCCGAAGGACTCACAACGCTTGCGGTAGATGTTCATGTCGTGCTGGAGGGGTGCGGGCTCGCTCTGGCCCAGGCGGTTGACATCAAAGATGGCCACCAGGTTGTCCAGCTTGTAGAACGAGGCAAAGGCCATGGCTTCCCAGATGGAACCCTCAGAGGACTCTCCGTCACCGATCAGGCAGTACACGCGATAGCTTGGGAGAGAAAAGCAGGTGAGCTCCCAGCCACGTACAACACTGCAAAACCCCCCCCACACACTAAACCTTTGCAATTCACCACTCAAGGTTCAAAAAGGATGATTAACCAGGCCCAACACTCATCTTGCGCCCCTGCCGTCCATCCCCTGGATGCCCACGCCCAGGGAGCCCTGTTCCTCCATTCCTCCTGCACCCAGAGAGTGCCCCCCATTTCCCCACCATGCCCAGTGGAGGGCCCCCCACACCCACAGAACTCCACCCCCCCCCCTCAACTCCTACCCCCATGCTCAGTGAGCGCCGTCCCCTCAGTGAGCTACATCCCAATCCCCTGCGCACAGACAGCATGCCACCCCTTCCAAGGTACCCACACCCAGGGAGCACCACTCCTTCCCCAAAGTACCCGTGAGCACCACCCCCCCCCCCCCCCCCCACAATGCCCAGAGCACCACCCCCAATTTCTTCTGTGCCTAGAGAACCCCCCCCACGCAAAATCGACAGGACCGTGCCTCCAACACTGGCACCATGAGCAATGTCTATCCTGGATCATGGGGCACACAGTGGCATGAGGGATGGTGTAACCAATGCCCGCCTGACTCCAAGGCGAGGGGGAGGAAGCCTGACCTGAGTCAAACTGACACAAACCTCCAACTCCCCCCATTAATCTCTCTCCTCTCCCCCCCCTCCCCTCCCCACCCCGGCCAAACCTCCTACCCCACACACACCCGAATCCCAACAAACTCCAATCAGACTCCAGGGAGCTGACACAAGAATCCACCCCGAATCTCAATCCCAGGGTGAAAGAGAGAGACACGATAAAGATTAAATTGAGGCAGTTCAAAGTAGGCTACTTGGCTCTCCTCAGTGGGCCGGTGGCAGACTGGTACAATGTTGTGATGGGTGGGCAGGCTGAAGAGGAGCGAATGAAAGAGTCTCTGTTCAAATTGTACAACATGCCAGACTCAATGTTCAGCAGTCAAGTCCACTCCACCCACCTCCAACACTCCTGTTCCTTCCCCGCACCCCCCATTCCAAATCTGTCTTTTAGACAATGTCCCTGTGTCAGAACAGGAGCCAATTCATGAGATATTGGTTTCTTATCTTGTGGCCAAGCACTCTTCCTTGTCTGACCCTTCCCCATCTCCGGAACTTCCCTCCAGAGGTCTCTGCGCTTCTCCACTTCTGACCTCAACTCCATCAGGGGCGGCCGTGCCCACAGCTGCCGGGGAGGGGGGGGGAAAGCTCTGCAATTCCTCTCTTAAACCTCCCCACTTCTTAGGGCGGTGGGGGGGGGGTCACCATTGACAAAAGTCTGTATCGGACATATAAATTCTGACAAACGGCAAGTTACATTCGTGCCACACAAGTGCCAGGCCACAAGTGACAGGATCCAACCATCTCCCCTTGACATTCAATGGCATTCCCATCGCTGAATCCCCCCCACTATCAACATCCTGGGGGGTTACCATTGAGCAGAAACTGAACTGGACCCAGCCATATAAATACTGTGGCTCCCAGAGCAGGTCAGAGGCTGGGAATCCTGCGGAGAGTAACTCACCTCCTGACTCCCCCCAAAGCCTGTCCACCATCTACAAGGCACAAGTCAGGAGTGTGATGGAATACTCTCCCACTCGCCTGGATGAGCGCGGCTCCGACAACACTCGAGAAGCTCGACACCATCCGGGACAAAGCCCCCCCCCCGCTCAATCGACACGCTAACCCCCCCACCCTCAACATTCACTCCCTCCACCACCGACGCACAGCGGCAGCAGTGTGTGCCGTCTACAAGATGCACCGCAGCGACTCGCCAAGGCTCCTTCGACAGCGCCGCCCAAACCCACCACCTCTACCCCCTGGAAGGACAAGGGCAGACGCCATGGGGAACACCCACTGCCTGCAAGCTGCCCCTCCGAGAGACCCCGCCCCGCGGCGCACACACACACCATCCCGACTTGGAAATATATCGGCCGCTCCTTGACTGTGGCTGGGTCAAAATCCTGGAACTCCCTCCCTAACAGCGCTGTGGGTGTACCTACACCACACGGGACTGCAGCGGGTTCAAGATGGCGACTCACCCACCACCTTCTCTAGGAGGGGAATTAGGGACGGGGGTAAATGCTGGGCCCGGCCAGCCACACCCATTATCCTGATGAAAAAATATGTTCCCAAATTAAACCTCGGCAGGACCCTGTCCTGGGAAGGGGTGGGGGGAGAAGAGGCCCTCCATTCTTGGTACCTGGCACGGTCGAAGTATTTCCCAGTGTAGGCCATGCCACAGGCTGCCCCAAGACCCTGACCCAGGGATCCTGTAGCAACATCCACAAAGGCTAGTTTCTGTGGGAGAGAGAGAGAGAGAGAGAGAGCACGTGAGTGAACCAGAACAAATTCCCATTTCTCCAGCGTGTTTCCCATCTCAGGACATCCCAAAGTGCCTCATCGCCAATGACGCAGATTTCTAAATAAATAAGACACTCTCTTTATGTAGGAAAACCAACAGTCGTGTTACGCAAGATCCCACAAATCAGCAATGAGATGTGTTTTCAACAGACATTTTGGTTCCCAATCTTCTCCACCCCCCCTGACAACCACCCTGGACAGGACTGACACCCCTAACGCCACCCCCCCCCATCCTCTAGACTGGCCGACCTAACAGCGCGACCCCCCCCCCTCCCGCCACGACAGGGCCCCTCTTCCACTCCCCCAGGACCAGGCTGCCCTTCCGCCCACTCCAGACCCCACACAGCAATGTGACTGATTCTTAACTGCCCCTCAGAAGTAAGCCCGAGCAAGACTCTCCATTCAAGGGGCAACTGGGGATGAGTGCTCTTATCCCCGACGCCACATATCCCAGGAAAGAATTAAAAAAAACCCAACAGCATCACGGAGGCTTTCCGTACCCACTGTGCACCGTGGGGACTGGGGTGCGTTACCGACCCATTGAAATGATGTTGGTTTTCACCCACACAGGAGTCAAACTTACTGGAGTGGGGTGTCCTTCGAGTAGGCAGCCAACCTTGCGGAGCTTCATGAGCTCCGATTCTTCCACGTAGCCAGCCTCGACCCAGGCCGCATACAGTATCGGGGCCGCGTGTCCCTAGAATCAGAGAACAGGTCAGTGCACGTGAAAAAGGGGACGACTATTGGGCTCTCGTAGCTCCCGGCAAAAGTGATCAACAACAGCAGATACAGCCCTCCAATCCAAAATCTTGGATGCACCAGGTCCCCTAGGAGTACAATTCACTGGGCTGAGGATGGAGGAGGTTTTTGTCGTACGAGGACAGGTTGGGTCTGCTCCCTCCGACGCACAGCGGCAGCAGTGTGTACCATCTACAAGATGCACCACAGCGACTCGCCAAGGCTCCTTCGACAGCGCTGCCCAAACCCGCCACCTCGACCCCCTGGAAGGACATGGGCAGCAGATGCCATGGGGAACACCCACCGCCTGCAAGATTCCCCCCCCGCCGACTCCCACACCATCCCGACTTGGAAATATATCGACCGTTCCTTCACTGTGGCTGGGTCAAAAATCCTGGAGCTCCCTCCCTAACAGCGCTGTGGGTGTACCTACACCACGCGGGACTGCAGCGGGTTCAAGATGGCGGCTCACCCACCACCTTCTCAAGGGGGCAATTAGGGATGGGAGTAAATGCTGGGCCCGGCCAGCCACGCCCACGTCCGGTAAATAAATGGAAGAAAATAGAAGATTAGATCAGTCCAAAACTTCAAACGGGTTGAGGGAGAAATCAAAAATTGAAACATCTTTCTGCTGACGGACGAGTGGTCAGCGGAGAAATACGGACATATCAATTCGCAGCAGGATAGGCCACTCAGCCCCCCCTGCCCCCCAAGCCTGGTCCGCCATTCCATAAAATCATGGCGGTCCCACTGTCACCTCGGCCCCACATTCCCACCCCCCCCCCTCCCCCCGATAACCTTTCACCTCAGCGTTAAGCCAGAATCTTTCCACCTCTGCCTTAAGATTCCAAGACTCTGCTTCCCCCGTCTTCTGAGGAAGAGAGTTCCAGAAACTCAGCCCCCTCTGAAATCTTCAATGGGCGACCCCCTTATTTATAAAGTGACCCCCCCTCCCCACCCAAATTCTAGATTCTCCCACAAGAGGAAACACCCTCTCCACATCCACCCTGTCAAGCAACACCCCCTTAGAATCTCAAAGGCTTCAATCAAGTCGCCTCTCTAAACTCAAGGCGGTTCCAAATATTAAACCCCACCCCCCCCCCAACCCCTATTAAATTCTAAGGGGGGGTTTTGACAAGGGTGATGCTGAGAGGCTGTTCCCCCCCGCCCCCCCGCAACCACAGAGTCAGGAAGACGGGGCAGGGGGTGGGGTCACAGCCCCAGGATAACAGGGTGGCCATTTTGGACAGAGAAACGGAGGCATCTCTTCGCCCCGAATTCTCAAACTCCAGAGGAAGCTCAGCCGTTAAGAGACTGGGGGTGGGTGGGGAGAAGGGGATTGAGGGGTAATTTTGGACGTTGAGGGAATTGAGGGATAGCAGGTGGGGGAAGTGGAGTTGAGGTGGGAGATCATGATTGTAAAGGTTAAAGTTCATTTACTAGTGTCACAAGTACGGCTTACATTGACACTGCAATGAAGTTACTGTGAAAATCCCCTAGTTGCCACACTCCGGAGCCTGTTCGGGTTACACTGAGGGAGAATTTAGCACGGCCAATGCACCCTAACCAGCTCGTCTTTCAAACTGTGGGAGGAAACTGGAGCACCCGGAGGAAACCCACGCAGACACGGGGAGAACATACAGACGCCGCACAGACATGCAAACTCCACACAGACTGTCACTCGAGGCTGGAATTGAACCCGGGGTGCCTGGCACTCTGAGGCAGCAGTGCTAACCACTGTGCCATCATGCCTATCGAATGGGGGGGGTGTGGGGCAAAACAGGCTCAAGAGGGGCTGAGTGGCCTCCAATCTTCCGTTCTGGGAAGACCCCCTCCCCTCGGGGCAGGACAGTCTATGAGACCACCCCCCTTCCCCACCCTTACCTTTGACAGCACAAAACGATCGTTGTTGGGGTCCCTTGGAGCCTTGGCTTTGTACTTCATAACATGGAAAAAGAGAACGGACATGATCTCCGCAGAACTGCAGCAGGAGGTGGGATGACTGGAATAAAAAGCAAGTATCTCAGACATTAGTGTCAGCAGCAGGACACAGACCATTAAAGCTCAAAGACAAATCTAGAATGGATCCAGTCAATAATCCATCATCTGATTGCTCTGTTTCCCACCTCCAACACCCCCACTCCTCCCTTATCCACACAAGCATTTCTTCATCTCCCACCTGTCCCGTTTCAATCAGTTTGCCGCCAATCTTTCCAAACCAACAGTACCATTAGGTATCGAGGTTCAGCAAGTATCGCACCCATCCAGTTCCCACACAACAAACACTGCCCTGAAAGCGGCCATTTTGCGAATCGCTCCACCCTCTCCAATTCTGGTCACCGCACTTTAAAGAAGGTTGCAAAGGCTTTAGAGGGGGTGCTGAAATATTGACAAGAAAGGTTCCAGACAAGAAGAATTTCAGTTATGTGGCTATGTCAGAGAAGCTGGGGCCGTGGTGTGTGCTGTTCTCCTTGCTGACACAGAAAGGGAGGGTTGTGGGGGCTGGAGGCAGTTACAGAGATAGGGAGGGTTGTCGGGGACTGGAGGCAGTTACAGAGATAGGGAGAGTTGGAAGGGAATAACAGAGATAGGGAGGGTTGTAGGGTTCCTCTCTGAGCACTGTCACTCAGGGGTCCAGATTATGGGCTCGAGTCTCTGGAGATGATGGTAGATGGGATGGGGGTGGACGGGAAGAGTGCCAGTGTAAACAGCAACTCCAGATAAAGCAATGCATTTCAAAACCTGAACTAATGGAATTATCCCCGTGAATAGGCCTCTAATCCTTGTTTTTAACATTGACCCTGTTACCAGAGATTGAATTCTCCAGAGGGAACTGAACACATTGAGCATTGCTGCTATTCCAAAAGTCACTGAACCCAACTCTGTATTCTTTCCCCCTACACCCTGCCTCCCTCCCGTCAAACCCCCTCCCCCATGTCCCAGCTTGTATTAAGAAGATTTAGGTTGCTTAGCAACAATGCAAGGCTTCAGGAGCTCTGTACATTCAATCGGAGTTTAACCTCATCGAACACCACAATCAGAGTCTATCACTGATGCGGTGCTCACTAATTCTCCATTCACTCCCAGTCCAGCAACTCCCTACCCGTCCGCCCCCACTTACTTATTCTCAACTTCCTCCTTGGCCACCTCGCTTCCCCCCACCACCCCGCCATCTCTGTAACAATAGCCCCCCCCCCCATCCCTGTAACCCCAGCCCGCCCCCCCCCATCTCTGTAACCGCCCCCCCATCCCCGTAACCGCCCCCCAGCCCCCCCATCCCCGTAACCGCCCCCCAGCCCCCCCATCCCCGTAACCACCTCCCCAATCTCTGTAACCGACCCCCAGCCCCCCCATCCGCCCCCCCCATTTCCGTAACCACCCCCCCCAATCTCCGTACCCACTCCCCTAGCCCCCATCCCCGTAACCGCCCCCCAGCCCCCCCCATTTCCGTAACCGCCTCCCCATCCCCGTAACCACCCCCCAGCCCCCCCCATTTCCGTAACCGCCCCCCCCGTCCCCGTAACCGCCCCCCAGCCCCCCCCCCCATTTCCGTAACCGCCTCCCCATCCCCGTAACCGCCCCCAGCCCCCCCCCATTTCCGTAACCGCCCCCCATTTCCGTAACCGCCCCCCAACCCCCCCATTTCCGTAACCGCCTCCCCATCTCCGTAACCGCCCCCCCCAGCCCTCCCCATCTCCGTAACCTCCTACAACCCTCCGTGATCTCTGCGCTCCTTCAATTCCGGCCTCCAACATCCCCCGATTCCCATCGCTCCACCATTGGCGGCCGTGCCTTCAGCTGCCTGAGGTGGGGGGAGGGTCCAGAATGTGTTCTCACTCTGATAACTTCAAATTTTTTTGAAGGGTTGGGTTACAGCAAGAATGTTTCTGCCAGACCTGAACTAGGAAACCCATCAGGTGTAAGACAGCCACTAACAAATCAAATGGGGAGGGGGAGAATTGAGGAGGAAGCTCTTTCCCCGGAGAGTGGGGAAGTCGCTCCCACAGGGAGTGGTTGAGGTGAATCATGTGTTTCAGGGTGAAAAGCCTGCGATAACCTCAGTTCATTCAACAACGGCCCAAAACCAATGTTGAAATTTTACAGTCCGCTCACCTGGGACGAAGGGAACGCCTCAGTCTGTTCAGGCACAGGAAGATCCCACAGAGAGCAACTTGTTAAACGACCGACACACGTGTTCTCTCCGTGACATTGGATCTGCAGGATCACTATTGGGTCCCGGGACACAGGAAAGAGTTCCCCATACCCCCCACCCCACTTCCAATCATGGCCGTGGAATCTCCCATAGCCACTTGAGGGGGGGGGGGCAAGCATCTGAATTAGCAATGCCATTCAGCCCCTTGAGCCCTGCTATCCCATTGAACAAAAATCATGGCGGATCAAATTGTGTCCCCTCCCTCCCCCACCGCCAAAAAACTCGGCCTTGAATACATTCAATGAGCCGCAGGCCCCACTGCTGTCCGGGGGAGGGGGGAATTCCACAGACTGACCACTCAGAAGAAATTCCTCCTCATCTCCATCTTCAATGGGAGACCCCCTCATTCTCAAACTGTGCCCCCCCCCCAAAAGTTCTAGATTCCCCCCACGAGAGGGGGAAACATCCTCTCAGCATCCACCCTGTCAAACCCCCCCTCAGAATCTGAGATGTTTCAATAAGATCCCCTCTCATTCTTCTAAACTCCAATGGGTTCAGGCCCCGACCTGCTCAACCTTTTCCTCATCAGACAAAACCCCCCCTTCACCCCAGGAATCGGCCCAGTGAACCTTCTCTGAACGGCCTCCGATGCGAGTGGATCCCTCCTTCAGTGAGGGTGAGGAGACCAGAACTGTTCGCAGTGCTCCAGCTGCAGAAACACCAATGCTCTGTACAGTTAAAGCAAGGCTTCCCGACACAGCGACAGCAGCATGTACCATCTACCCAGATGCACTGCAACAATTTGGCAAAGGCGTCAACAGCATCGCCTAAACGTGTCACCTCTATCCCCTAGATGGACAAGGGCAGCAGACGCAAGTTATCCCCTCTGAACCCCCCCAAAATTAAAACTAAAGTCATGATGATGTGTTTAATTTTATTTTATCAGTGTCATAAGTAGGCTTACATTAACACTGCAATGAAGTTACTGTGAAAATCCCCTCGTCGCCACACTCCAGCACCTGTTCAGG
Source organism: Mustelus asterias (assembly GCF_964213995.1). NCBI lineage: Eukaryota > Metazoa > Chordata > Chondrichthyes > Carcharhiniformes > Triakidae > Mustelus > Mustelus asterias. The sequence goes on from NW_027590626.1 coordinate 178,080, forward strand.
TCAATGCGTCTAACCAGCAAGTCTTTCAGACTGTGGGAGGAAACCGGAGCACCTGGATGAAACCCACGCAGACATGGGGAGGATGTGCAGACTCCACACAGACAATGACCCGAGGCCAGGAATTGAACCTTGGTCCCTGATGCTATGAGGCAGCAGTGCTAACCACTGTGCCATCGTGGAAATATATCGGCCGTTCCTTCACTGCGACTGGGTCAAAATCCTGGAGCTCCCTCCCTAGCAGCGCTGTGGGTGTACCTACACCACACGGGACTGCAGCGGGTTCAAGATGGCAAGCCCACCCACCACCTTCTCAAGGGGGAATTAGGAATGGGATAAAGGCTGGGACCGGCCACATCCTGTCGAAGAATTAGTTTTTAATTAATTCAAACTCCAATGGGCACAGGCCCTGACCTGATCAACCTTTTCCTCATAAGACAAACCGCACCCCCCCAACTTCATCCCCGGAATCGGCCCAGTGAGTCTGAACGGCCTCCGATGAGAGTAGATCCCTCAAGTGTAAGGAGGCCAAAACTGCACGCAGTTGTGATTGAGGGGGAGGGTGGGGACACCTCTGACCCAACGTTCAACCCACTTTGGGTACATGTTCAAGGCATTCTGCCGCGGCGCTCACTCGCCTCAGGAGGTGGCAGCTAATCCAACCCATCCCATCCCTGCTGCCGCAAGGAAGGGTGGCACATTAGTCAGCACAGCTGCCTCGCAGTTGGACCCGGGTTCGATTCCCACCTTGGGTCACTGTCCGTACGGAGTTTGCACATTCTCCCCGTGTCTGCGTGGGCTTCCTCCGGGAGCTCCGGTTTCCTCCCACAGTCCAAAGATGTGCAGGGGTTCATGGGGAGGGAAGAGGGTGCCTGGTTTGGGATGCTCTTTTGGAGAGTCTGTGCAGACTTTTGATGGGCTGAATGGCCTCCTTCTGCACTGTAGGGATTCTACAGAGTAGATCCAAAAAAAAGGGCCACCTCTTTTGCTCTTTCACCCATTGAAAGACTTGATCCAAAAGCTAGTTCCCCCTCCCCTCGCTCTCCCCCAGCACATCTCTGAAATCAAGACTTGCATGGTACAGGAGAGGTCATTCAGCCCATCCTGTCCATGCTAACCCACCCCCCCCCCCATCCCCGAGAGAGCGAGCTCTCATTGGTGCCACACACTCCCACCCTTTAACACAGTCCTCCAAATTCACCCCCTTCTCCCAACAGCTTCTAATTCTGGTCCCACTTCCCCTCTGTGAGTGACTCGTCAAAATTTGCCTCCCTTCTCTGACTATTGTTCTCCAAACTAGCAGCCAGGAGGTTGCTCAATAAAGCACACTTAATCAGTCTGTGTGCTCGCTGCAGGGGAGGGAACAGCACACAAATGGAACTCACCTCACTCATGGCGAAATGCTGACAAGGGTGGAGTGATTCCACCCCCCTCCCCGCCAGCTTTCAAAATAACCTTCACTCCCAATACTGACCCAAATACCAAATACATTTCTTCCAAATCAGGGGGAGGGGGAGGGGGAGAAATCAACGTAGCAACAGCCTGATAGTCTCGCAGAGCTTTGGAAAAAGCATCCATACTAACAATGAGGAAATGCTGAGTCAGAGTGACACACACCAGTGAAATAGACACACACACTACTGGAATATAGAGAGGGGGGAAGAGAGAGAGACACTCCTGAAATAGAGATACAGGGGAGAAAGAGACACACACACACTACTGGAATATAGAGAGGGGGAAGAGAGAGAGACACTCCTGAAATAGAGAGATACAGGGGAGAAAGAGACACACACACTACTGGAATATAGAGAGGGGGGAAGAGAGAGAGACACTCCTGAAATAGAGAGATACAGGGGAGAAAGAGACACACACACTACTGGAATATAGAGAGGGGGGAAGAGAGAGAGACACTCCTGAAATAGAGATACAGGGGAGAAAGAGACACACACACTACTGGAATATAGAGAGGGGGAAGAGAGAGAGACACTCCTGAAATAGAGAGATACAGGGGAGAAAGAGACACACACACTACTGGAATATAGAGAGGGGGGAAGAGAGAGAGACACTCCTGAAATAGAGATACAAGGGAGAAAGAGACACACTACTGAAATATAGATAGGGGAGAGAGAGGGACACACACACCTGAAATAGAGAGATGCTGGGGAGAAAGAGACACGCTACTGGAATATAGAGAGGGGGAAGAGAGAGAGACACTCCTGAAAGAGAGAGAGAGACGGGGCAAAGAGACACACTACTGGAATATAGAGGGGGGAGAAAGAGAGAGAGACACACACACTCCTGAAATAGAGAGATACAGGTGAGAAAGAGACACGTTACTGGAATATAGAGAGGGGGAAAAGAGAGAGACACTCCTGAAATAGAGAGAGTCGGGGCAAAGAGACACACTACTGGAATATAGAGGGGGGAGAGAGAGACACACACACACACTCCTGAAATAGAGAGATACAGGTGAGAAAGAGACACACTACTGAAATATAGATAGGGGAGAGAGAGGGACACACACACCTGAAATAGAGAGATACTGGGGAGAAAGAGACACGCTACTGGAATATAGAGAGGGGGGAGAGAGACAGACACACTCCTGAAAGAGAGAGATACAAGGGAGAAAGAGACACACTACTGAAATAGAGATAGGGGAGAGAGAGGGACACACACTCCTGAAAGAGAGAGAGAGGGGGCAGAGACACACTACTGGAATATAGAGGGGAGAGAGACACACACACTACTGAAAGAGAGAGGGGGAAAAGAGAGAGACACTCCTGAAATGTGGAGATACAATGAAATGGTGGGGGGTGGGGGAGAAACACGTGTCGAGAATCTGATAGCAGAGGGGGAAAGAATGAGATTGGAGAAAGGGAGAGAGAGAGAGAGCTGGGGAAAGTGTGCGAGGAGAGAGATAATGAGGGAGAGTGTGGAGAAGGAGTGAGGAGGCGAGGGGGGAGGAGAAGATGTCTCACCCTGAATTGGAGGCGCATGTCGCTTTGATGGAGAGGATGCGAAGTCTGTTGGCGATGTCCCGGAGAGTCTGGCGACCCTTACTGTCTGGGAGCTGAGAGCTATCCATGGCTGCAGGAATAAGCAGAGTGTTAACGGGCTCCCAAAGGCAAGGTGTGCAGGAAACAGAGAGAGAGACTGCTACAGTATCAGTGTACAATATCTGTGCAGGAAACACACACTGCTACTGTATCAGTGTATAATTCAGCCCACTCCCTCCCTGTGTGAGTGCAGGAACAGTGAGGCTGCAGGAGGTTCACTGTAATGTTCTCTCTCTCTCTCTGCAGGAACACTGAATCTGCTGCAGAAACTTCCTCCTTCCCCTCTGCTTTCTCAATCCACAAGCACAGCGGATATGTCGTTCGCTCAGGTGGGTGGGTTTTGCTCAAAATCGAAGTCACGCCACGAACATCTTATTGGTTGGATTGAGCAGGGACAGAAAGGGAGGTGGATGGGGAGGAACAGTCAGCTATTTGCATGCTGCTGGTTGCAAAATCAGGAAGGGGATTGCGGCTCAAAGTCTGAACATCCGCAGCACCACCTTTATTCTGTATGGCAAACCCCTTTGGATGTCAGATGGGGGTTGCCAGATTCAGGGGAGCCACTTTGCAGCCCTGGCCAGGCTCAGGAGGAGGCCACTCGGCCCATTGTAGCCCTGCTGGCCTTTGAAAGAGCTACCATTCATTCGCACCCATTCTCCCACCCACTCCCTGCTTCACCCCACAACTTTGCACAAGTTCCTTTCTCCCTCTCGCTTTGGAAGGGTTTCCCCCGACCCTCACCCTGTCTTCCAACCTCAGGACATCCCAAAGTGGCCAATCAAATACCTGAAGCGCGATCACTGTTGTCATGTTGGAAACTTTGCAGCCGATTTGCACTCAGCAAGATCCCATTGGGAGCCGGTGTGATAAACGACCCCAAGTCATTTGTGCGGCGCTCCCTCAGCACTGACCCTCCCACCGTGCGGTGCTCCCTCAGCACTGACCCTCCCACCGTGCGGTGCTCCCTCAGCACTGACCCTGCCACAGTGCGGTGCTCCCTCAGCACTGACCCTCCAACAGCGCGGTGCTCCCTCAGCACTGACCCTCCCACAGTGCGGCGCTCCCTCAGCACTGACCCTCCCACAGTGCGGCGCTCCCTCAGCACTGACCCTGCCACAGTGCGGCGCTCCCTCAGCACTGACCCTGCCACAGTGCGGCGCTCCCTCAGCACTGACCCTCCCACAGTGCGGCGCTCCCTCAGCACTGACCCTCCCACAGTGCGGCGCTCCCTCAGCACTGACCCTCCCACAGTGCGGCGCTCCCTCAGCACTGACCCTCCCACAGTGTGGCACTCCCTCAGCACTGACCCTCCCACAGTGCGGCGCTCCCTCAGCACTGACCCTCCCACAGTGTGGCACTCCCTCAGCACTGACCCTCCCACAGTGCGGCGCTCCCTCAGCACTGACCCTCCAACAGCGCGATGCTCCATCAGCACTGACCCTCCCACAGTGCGGCGCTCTCTCAGCACTGACCCTGCCACAGTGCGGCGCTCCCTCAGCACTGACCCTCCCACAGTGCGGCGCTCCCTCAGCACTGACCCTCCCACAGTGCGGCGCTCCCTCAGCACTGACCCTCCCACAGTGCGGCGCTCCCTCAGCACTGACCCTCCCACAGTGCGGCACTCCCTCAGCACTGACCCTGCCACAGTGCGGCGCTCCCTCAGCACTGACCCTGCCACAGTGCGGCACTCCCTCAGCACTGTCCCTCTGACAGCGCGGCACTCCCTCAGCACTGACCCTCCAACAGTGCGACGGTCCCGCAGCACTCACCCTCCAAGAGTGCGGCGTTCCCTCAGCACTGTTCCTCCAACAGCGCAACGCTCCCTCAACACTGACCCACTGACAGTGCAGCACTCTCTTAGTACTGACCATCCCACAGTGCGGCGCTCCCTCAGCACTGACCCTCCCACAGTGCGGTGCTCCCTCAGCACTGACCCTCCCACAGTGCGGCACTCCCTCAGCACTGACCCCCTGACAGTGCGGCACTCCCTCAGCACTGACCCTCTGACAGTGCAGCGCTCCCTCAGCACTGACACTCCCACAGTGTGGCACTCCCTCAGCACTGACCGTCCGACAGTGCGACGTTCCCTCAGCACTGACCCTCTGACAGTGCAGCGCTCCCTCAGCACTGACCCTCCCACAGTGCGGCGCTCCCTCAGCACTGACCCTCCGACAGTGCGGCACTCCCTCAGCACTGACCCTCCCACAGTGCGGCACTCCCTCAGCACTGACCCTCCCACAGTGCGGTGCTCCCTCAGCACTGACCTTCCCACAGTGCGGCGCTCTCTCAGCACTGACCCTCCCACAGTGCAGTGCTCCGTCAGCACTGACCCTCCCACAGTGCAGTGCTCCCTCAGCACTGACCCTCCAACAGCGCGGTGCTCCCTCAGCACTGACCCTCCCACAGTGCGGCGCTCTCTCAGCACTGACCCTCCCACAGTGCAGTGCTCCCTCAGCACTGACCCTCCCACAGTGCGGTGCTCCCTCAGCACTGACCCCCTGACAGTGCAGCGCTCCCTCAGCACTGACCCTCCAACAGTGCGACGTTCCCTCAGCACTGACCCTCCAACAGCGCGGTGCTCCCTCAGCACTGACCCTCCCACAGTGCGGCGCTCTCTCAGCACTGACCCTCCCACAGTGCAGTGCTCCCTCAGCACTGACCCTCCAACAGCGCGGCGCTCCCTCAGCACTGACCCTCCCACAGTGCGGCGCTCCCTCAGCACTGACCCTCCCACAGTGCGGCGCTCCCTCAGCACTGACCTTCCCAGAGTGCGGCGCTCCCTCAGCACTGACCTTCCCACAGTGCGGCGCTCCCTCAGCACTGACCCTCCCACAGTGCGGTGCTCCCTCAGCACTGACCCCCTGACAGTGCAGCGCTCCCTCAGCACTGATCCTCCAACAGTGCGACGTTCCCTCAGCACTGACCCTCTGACAGTGCAGCGCTCCCTCAGCACTGACCCTCCCACAGTGTGGCACTCCCTCAGCACTGACCGTCCGACAGTGCGACGTTCCCTCAGCACTGACCCTCTGACAGTAGCGCTCCCTCAGCACTGACCCTCCCACAATGCGGCGCTCCCTCAGCACTGACCCTCCGACAGTGCGGCGCTCCCTCAGCACTGACCCTCCCACAGTGCTGCGCTCCCTCAGCACTGACCCTCCCACAGTGCGGTGCTCCCTCAGCACTGAACCTCCCACAATGCGGCGCTCCCTCAGCACTGACCCTCCGACAGTGCGGCGCTCCCTCAGCACTGACCCTCCCACAGTGCGGCGCTCCCTCAGCACGGACCCTCCCACAGTGCGGTGCTCCCTCAGCACTGACCCTCCCACAGTGCGGTGCTCCCTCAGCACTGACCCTCCCACAATGCGGCGCTCCCTCAGCACTGACCCTCCGACAGTGCGGCGCTCCCTCAGCACTGATCCTCTGACAGTGCGGCGCTCCCTCAGCACTGACCCTCCGACAGTGCGGCGCTCCCTCAGCACTGACCCTCTGACAGTGCGGCGCTCCCTCAACACTGACCCTCCGACAGTGCGGCGCTCAGTCAGCACTGACCCTGCAATAGCATGACGCTCCCTCAGCACTGACCCACACACAGTGCGGCGTTCCCTCAGCACTGGCCCCCTGACAATGTGGCGCTCTCTCAGCACTGCCCCTCTGACAGCGCAGCACTCCCTCAGCACTGACCCTCTGACAGTGCGGCGCTCCCTCAGCACTGACCCTCCAACAGTGCGGCACTCCCTCAGCACTGACCCCCTTACAGTGCGGCGCTCCCTCAGCACTGACCCTCCCACAGTGCGACACTTCCTCAGCACTGACCCTCTCACAGTGCGGCGCTCCCTCAGCACTGACCCTCCCACAGTGCGGCGCTCCCTCAGCACTGACCCTCCAACAATGCGGCGCTCCCTCAGCACTGACCCCCCGACAGTGCCGGCTCCCTCAGCACTGACCCCCCACAAATATTGTTTCTTGTGCACTATACAGACAAAACATACCGTTCATAGAGAAGGAAACGAAAGAGTGCAGAATGTAGTGTTACAGTCATAGCTAGGGTGTAGAGAAAGATCAACTTAATGCAAGATAGGTCCATTCAAAAGTCTGATGGCAGCAGGGAAGAAGCTGTTCTTGAGTCGGTTGATACGTGACCTCAGACTTTTGTATCTTTTTCCTGAAGGAAGAAGGTGGAAGAGAGAATGTCCGGTGTGCGTGGGGTCCTTAATTATGTTGGCTACTTTGCCGAGGCAGTGGGAAGTGTAGACAGAGTCAATGGATGGGAGGCTGGTTTGCATGATGGATTGGGCTACATTCACAACCTTTTGTAGTTCCTTGCAGTCTTGGTCAGAGCAGGAGCCATACCAAGCTGTGATACAACCAGAAAGAATGCTTTCTATGGTGCATCTGTAAAAGTTGGTGAGAGTCGTAGCTGACATGCCAAATTTCCTTAGTCTTCTGAGAAAGTAGAGGTGTTGGTGGGCTTTCCTAACTATAGTTTCAGCAGGGGAGACCAGGACAGGTTGTTGGTGATCTGGATACCTAAAAACCTGAAGCTCTCAACCATTTCTACTTCATCCCCTGTTGATGTAGACATGGACATGTTCTCCTTTACGCTTCCTGAAGTCGATGACAATCTCCTTCATTTTGTTGACATTGAGGAAGAGATTATTGTTGCCACACCAGTTCACCAGATTCTCTATCTCATCCCTGTACTCTGTCTATCGTTGTTTGCGATCCGACCCACTATGGTGGTGTCATCAGCAAACTTGAAAATCGAATTGGAGGGGAATTTAGCCGCACAGTCAGAAGTGTATAAGGAGTATAGTAGGGGGCTGAGAACACAGCCTTGTGGGGCACCGGTGTTGAGGATGATCGTGGAGGAGGTGTTGTTGCCAATCCTTACTGATTGTGGTCTCTGAGTTCGGAAGTTCAGGATCCAGTCACAGAGGGAGGAGCCGAGGCCCAGGCCACGGAGTTTGGAGATGAGTTTTGTGGGAATAATAGTGTTGAAGGCTGAGCTGTAGCCAATAAATAGGAGTCTGACATAAGTGTCCTTGTTATCTAGGTGTTCCAGGGTTGAGTGCAGGGTCATGGAGATGGTGTCTGCTGTGGACCTGTTGCGGCGATAGGCAAACTGTCGTGGATCCAGGTAGTCCGGGGCTGGAATTGATTTGTGCCATGACTAACCTTTCGAAGCACTTCATAATGATGGATGTCAGAGCCACCGGCCGATAGTCATTAAGGCACGCTGCTTGGTTTTTCTTGTGTACCGGGATGATGGTCAGCTTCTTGAAGCAGATAGGGACCTCAGATTGTTGTAAAGGGAGGTTGAAGATGTCTGTGAATACCCCCGCCAGCTGATCCGCGCAGGATCTGAGTGCTCGTCCGGGTACCCCATCCGGGCAGTCGCTTTCCATGGGTTGACCTTCGAGAAAGCTGCTCTGACATCTGCAATGGTGACCCCAGATACAAGGTTCATCCAGGGTGGAGGACATGCTCTCGCTGACCTCTTGCTCAAAACGGGCATAGAATACATTGAGCTCATCAGGGAGGGGGGTGTTGGAGCCGGAGATTTTACATGCCTTCATCTTGTAGCCTGTTATGTCTTGAAGACCTTGCCATAGTCGGCGGGGATCGGTGTGGCCAGCCTGGGATTCTAACTTGGTCCGGTACTGTCTTTTGGCACCTCTAATGGATCTCCTTATACACTGAATGTTAATATTCTATTTTTTTTGTTTTGTTGGTCTTTGGCCCACATTAATTTTTACGTGTTTAAATGGGGTCACAGTGGAAATAGTTGGGGTAGCCCTGACCAACAGCGTATTATACACTATAGAATACACCCTGTAATGTCTTTATTATGTCTAGAATACACCCTGTAATATCTTGATTATTTCGTAACTCTAACTAAATAGATTCTGCCCTCGACCCCTTTGGGACATGCTCTCCCTCTCTCGATTGGAGATCGGGGGGGTGGGGGTGGATTGGGGGAAGGGTCAGACAACGGGGAAGGGAAAATGGGAAGTGGCCTTTACATTTTAGCTTCAATCTCGACCCGGGGCGGGATGAAGCGGTTTTCGATTTGATTTATTGTTGTCACAGGGATTGGTATTCATGAGGTCACGGTGGCACAGTGGGTTAGCACTGCTGCCTCACAGCGCCAGGGACCCGGGTTCAATTCCCGGCTCGGGTCACTGTCTGTGTGGAGTCTGCACGTTCTCCCCGTGTCTGCGTGGGTTTCCTCCGGGTGCTCCGGTTTCCTCCCACAGTCTGAAAGACATGCTGGTTAGGCGCATTGGCCGTGCTAAATTCTCCCTCAGTGTCCCCGAACGGGAGCCGGAGTGTGGCGACTAGGGGATTTTCACAGTAACTTCATTGCAGTGTTAACGTAAGCTTACTTGTGACACAAATAAATAAACTTTATGCAATGAAAAGCATTGTTTCTTGTGGATCTGGGCAGAAATAAAATGTTTCCAATGTGCCTGGGGACTGGGGTTTGCGTTCGAATGCATCGCCTGGACGCTCTGGGTGTAGTTCCTCCATTGTGATTTTGTAGGTCCCTGAGTCCACCCTACAGCAGCTGTGTACCCCTTTCCCCCACACCAACCCTGCCCCCTTCCCCCTTCCCCCACACCAACCCTGCCCCCTTCCCCCTTCCCCCACACCCACACTGCCCCCTTCCCCCACACACACACTGCCCCCTTCCCCCACACCCACACTGCCCTCCCTGCCCCCTTCCCCCACACTGCCCCCTTCGCCCACACCCACACTGCCCCCTTCTCCCACACCCACACTGCCCCCTTCCCCCACACCCACACTGCCCCCTTCCCCCACACCCACACTGCCCCCTTCCCCCACACCCACACTGCCCCCTTCCCCCACACCCACACTGCCCCCTTCCCCCACACCCACACTGCCCCCTTCCCCCACACCCACACTGCCCCCTTCCCCCACACCCACACTGCCCCCTTCCCCCACACCCACACTGCCCCCTTCCCCCACACCCACACTGCCCCCTTCCCCCACACCCACACTGCCCCCTTCCCCCACACCCACACTGCCCCCTTCCCCCACACTGCCCCCTTCGCCCACACCCACACTGCCCTCCCTGCCCCCTTCCCCCACACTGCCCCCTTCCCCCACACCCACACTGCCCTCCCTGCCCCCTTCCCCCACACCCACACTGCCCCCTTCTCCCACACCGACACTGCCCCCTTCCCCCACACCCACACTGCCCCCTTCTCCCACACCGACACTGCCCCCTTCCCCCACACCCACACTGCCCCCTTCTCTCACACCCACACTGCCCCCTTCCCCCACACTGCCCCCTTCCCCCACACCGACACTGCCCCCTTCGCCCACACTGCCCCCTTCCCCCACACCGACACTGCCCCCTTCGCCCACACCCACACTGCCCTCCCTGCCCCCTTCCCCCACACTGCCCCCTTCCCCCACACCCACACTGCCCTCCCTGCCCCCTTCCCCCACACCCACACTGCCCCCTTCCCCCACACCCACACTGCCCCCTTCCCCCACACTGCCCCCTTCCCCCACACCCACACTGCCCCCTTCCCCCACACCCACACTGCCCTCCCTGCCCCCTTCCCCCACACCCACACTGCCCTCCCTGCCCCCTTCCCCCACACCCACACTGCCCCCTTCCCCCACACCCACACTACCCCCTTCTCCCACACCCACACTGCCCTCCCTGCCCCCTTCCCCCACACCCACACTGCCCCCTTCCCCCACACCCACACTGCCCCCCTCCCCCACACCCACACTGCCCCCCTCCCCCACACCCACACTGCCCCCTTCCCCCACACCCACACTGCCCTCCCTGCCCCCTTCCCCCACACCCACACTGCCCTCCCTGTCCCCTTCCCCCACACCCACAGTGCCCTCCCTGCCCCCTTCCCCCACACCCACACTGCCCTCCCTGCCTCCCAAGGGCCCACGTTAGAAACGCCAGCCCACCGCCGTGCCTTTCCTTTTCTTGGCGTCCGCCTTTCCATAATGTGAGAGGGGAGAGATACATAAGGGTCCAGAGGGCGGTGAGTGTCTGGAACGAGCTGCCAGAGGCAGTAGTAGAGGTGGGTACAATTTTGTCTTTTAAAAAGGGTTTAGAGAGTTACATGGGTAAGATGGGTATAGAGGGATATGGGCCAAATGGGGGCAACCAGGACTAGCTTAGGGGTTTAAAAAAACAGGGCGGCATGGACAAGTTGGGCCGAAGGGCCTGTTTCCATGCTGTAAACCTCGATGACTCCATACGCATTTCCCGCTGGCTGCCACCTCAATTAGCTGGAAGTGCGTTCCGTGCCCACCTCACGGCCCACCCAGCGGGTGGGCCCACAGGGGACAAAAATTGAGGCCTTTGAGTTACTCTAGGTTACTTCAAGTCTTACATTGTTATTGGTATAGAAACCTGGAAAATAGGAGCAGGAGTAGGCCATTCAGCCCTTCTGAGCCTGCTCCACCAGTCAGTATGGCCACGGCTGATCCTCTGTCTCAAGGCCACACTCCCCTCGCTCTCCCCATACCCCCTGGACACCTTTTAGAGTCTAGAAATCCATTTCCTTCTTAAACACTTTCAGGCTTGGCCTCCACAGCTTTCTGTGGGAGAGAATTCTACAGGTTCATCATCCTCTGAGTGAAGAAATTTCTCCTCACCTCAGTCCTAAATGGCCTCCCCTGTATCCTGAAACTGGGACCCTTTGTTCTAGATGCAGCCGCCACCCCTACCCCCCACCTCCCCCCACCCAGAGGAAACAACATCCCTGCATCCAATCTGTCCAACCCTGTCAGAACTTTACATGTTTTGATTCGGGAGGATGGGAGGATCGGACATGGGGGCGGTGGCGGGGGGCAGAGAACGGGAGGTGGCCTTTAAGTTTTACCTTTAAACTCGACCCCCCCAGAGGTGGGATGAAGCAGTTTGGGCAGAAATAACATTTTGAAAAGGGACACAGTGACGCCATTGCTCAGGCTTCAAGGCCCAGCGCTCAATCTTCTCCAGCTGAAGACACTTCTTGCGTGGGTGGTGCTCTCCAAGACACAGGAAGCGTCCCGGAGTTCCCACGTGTCGCAGGACATGCCTTCCATGGGACTGAAGTGCCCCCGCCAAGCTTCTGCATATTCGACGATTTACCAAAACGAACCGAAATAAACCCAAGGCTTAAAGAAGAAAACCACTCACCAGCTACCGGAGGTAAAAGAAAGGAGAAAAGGTAGGCCCTCCTTACTCCTGCAAATCAAATTCCCAATTTTTGCTCTCCTTTGACGACACTGCCATCAATCTGTGTCCCACACTCACTCTTGCCGCTCAGGGTATGGGGCGGAGGCTCGACGCATCACAGGGCGATCTGGCCATTATCATATTGCTGCTCGTGGGATCTTGCTGTGTGCGATTTGGCCACTGCGTAATGAAGTGTGCTCACTTCACCTATCCTTCCTAGTATATTCTCTTCGAATAAACCTGTTGTGTGTTACCTTGAATCTATGTGTGCAAAACTATAGCTTTTCTTTATGTTTAAAACCCACAACCCCAAACGTAGTCAGGACATTACAAAAAGGAAATTGACGACAAGTTGGGATTTTGTTTCATTGATAACCTCCGCACCAGAAAAAAAAACTTGACGTCTGAGGGTCTCAACCCCGGGGTGACTGTTGCAGCGCCGCATTCCCCATGCGCCCAGGGCCAGTATTTAACGACAGGCTGGGTAATTACAGACTCCAGTACTATCCCTCCATTATCCTGATTCTGGTGGGTCCATTAATGAACCGCCTGCAATCCACCCTGGAACTGGCCATCCTGTAATTAAACTGGGAAACCACACAGGCTGCCACTCAAGAACTGTGCGACTAACGGTTTCTATTACCTCCCTCTATCTGTCCATCACCATGTCTTTCTCGCTCTATCTCTCACAGTATCAGTCATTCTCTACTTTTCCTATCTCTGCTTCTTTCACTGTCACTATCTGTCTATCTATGAATGCATCTCTATCTCTGTTTATTACTGTCTCTATTTATCTATAGAACCGTAGAAAGGTTACAGCACAGAGGAGGACATTCGGCCCATCTTGCCCATGCCAGCCCAAGGACATGATGTGGAGATGCCGGCGTTGGACTGGGGTAAACACAGTAAGAAGTTTAACAACACCAGGTTAAAGTCCAACAGGTTTATTTGGTAGCAAAAGCCACACAAGCTTTCGGAGCTCTTAGCCCCTTCTTCAGGTGAGTGGCAATCACATCCTGCCTGTAATGTGGTGACCAGAACTGCACACGGTACTCCAGTTTTGGCCTAAGCAGAACCACTCACCTGAAGAAGGAGCTAAGAGCTCTGAAAGCTTGTGTGGCTTTTGCTACCAAATAAACCTGTTGGACTTTAACCTGGTGTTGTTAAACTTCTTACTGTGTTTAGCCCAAGGACACCCAGATGCCCTTTCTAATCCCACCTTCCTGCACCAGACCCATAGCCCTGTATCTTACAGCACGTACGGTGCAGATCCAGGTACTTTTTAAAAGAGTTTCGGGTCTCTGTCTCCACCACCAACTCGGGCAGTGAATCCCAGACACCCACCACCCTCTACGCAATAAAGTTCTTCCTCATGTTCGCTCTACACCTAGTGCCACTTATCTTGAATCTGTGTCCCCTGGTTCTAGAATTCTCCGCCAAGGGAAACAATGTTCACTCTATCTCTTCCCCTCAATAATTTTATAGACCTCTATCAAATCGCCCCTCAGCCTTCTTTGTTCCAAGGAAAATAACCCCAACCTATCCCATCTCTCCCCGTGGCTACACTTTTCTCCCCTGGCAACATTCTTGTAAACCTCCTCTGCCCTCTCTCCAGAGCAGTTACATCCTGCCTATAATGTGGTGACCAGAACTACACACAGTACTCCAGTTGTGGCCTCACCAGTGTTTTATACAATTCCAACATTATATCCTTCTATATTCTATACCTCTGCCAATGAAGGAGAGCATTCCATATGCCTTCTTTGCTACCTTGTCTACTTGAACTGCTGCCTTTAGGGACCCGTGTACTTGTACGCCAAGATCGCTCACTTCACCTATCCTTCCTAGTATATTCTCTTCGAATAAACCTGTTGTGTGTTACCTTGAATCTATGTGTGCAAAACTATAGCTTTTCTTTATGTTTAAAACCCACAACCCCAAACGTAGTCAGGACATTACAAAAAGGAAATTGACGACGAGTTGGGATTTTGTTTCGTTGATAACATCGAGAAAAGATTCTAGAAGGAAAAGAAACATTGTGGGTCCCCATGTTTTGAATATTAGAAAGCTGAGGAGAGCTGAGAGATCCTGTGTATGCTTAGCCCTGTTTGCTTCAGTCTATGCAAAGACTTCATTTTAAGATATTTACGCCTATGCAATTACATTTAAATGCTCGACTGTGGGGGTTAACTAACACTACTGACTTGACTACATTTTAAAACTCAGAAGGCATGCTGGGTTCGCTAGAAATTGACTGCATTCCTGAAGGGTACACAATGCAGGCAAGCAACAGCAGCTGCAAGAACTGTTTTTCTAAGTCGGAGACAGCATGTGAAGGACACCTACAATAACTGGATGCTTTGGTGTACGGCTGTGGCCATTTGAGAAAAAGCAAAAAGTCAACGGTCTCTAGGCTAAAAAGGGGAGTAGTGGGAAGACACTAAATGCGAGTTGCTCGTGCTTGCAAGAGAAATGACTGATCAGTTAGGATCTCAATGATGAGAATGAATGATGGAGTTTCTTTGCCGAGTATTTTCAGTACTCTGTACAAGTGAATAAGATTGAAAATGAGTTGCTCGCGCCAGCTTTTCTCAGTACAATAGGAAGTAAAACCTTCACTTTGCTCTGGAGCTTTGTTCATCCAGCAAAGACAGGAAGCAAAACGTACGATGACTTGACAAAGATCCTTGCGGAACTTTACTCTCCAGAACATAAGAATATAAGAAATAGGAGCAGGAGTAGGCCATCTAGCCCCTCGAGCCTGCCCCGCCATTCAATAAGATCATGGCTGATCTGAAGTGGATCAGTTCCACTTACCCGCCTGATCCCTATAACCCCTAATTCCCTTACCAATCAGGAATCCATCTATCCGTGATTTAAACATATTTAACGAGGTAGCCTCCACCACTTCAGTGGGCAGAGAATTCTAGAGATTCACCACCCTCTGAGAGAAGAAGTTCCTCCTCAACTCTGTCCTAAACCGACCCCCCTTTATTTTGAGGCTGTGCCCTCTAGTTCTAGTTTCCTTTCTAAGTGGAAAGAATCTCTCCATCTCTACCCTATCCAGCCCCTTCATTATATTATAGGTCTCTATAAGATCCCCCCTCAGCCTTCTAAATTCCAACAAATACAAACCCAATCTGCTCAGTCTCTCCTCATAATCAACACCCCTCATTTCTGGTATCAACCTGGTGAACCTTCTCTGCACTCCCTCCAAGGCCAATATATCCTTCCGCAAATAAGGGGACCAATACTGCACACAGTATTCCAGCTGCGGCCTCACCAATGCCCTGTACAGATGCAGCAAGACATCTCTGCTTTTATATTCTATCCCCCTTGCAATATAGGCCAACATCCCATTTGCCTTCTTGATCACCTGTTGCACCTGCTTCAGGTTTTTGCGTCTCATGCACAAGGACCCCCAGGTCCCTCTGCACAGCAGCATGTTGTAATTTCTTTCCATTTAGATAATAATCCGATTTGCTATTATTTCTTCCAAAGTGAATAACCTCGCGTTTGTTAACGTTATACTCCATCTGCCAGATCCTCGCCCACTCACTCAGCCTGTCCAAATCTCTCTGCAGACCTTCTACGCCCTCCACACGATTCACTTTTCCACTTATCTTTGTGTCGTCTGCAAACTTTGTTACCCTACACTCAGTCCCCTCCTCCAGATCGTCTATATAAATGGTAAATAGTTGAGGCAGAGTCATCGATCATCACCAAACGAGGAGAGGTTGGAGAAACTTGGTTTGTTCTCACTGGAACGACGGAGGTTGAGGGGAGACCTGATAGAAGTCTACAAGATTATGAGAGGCATGGACAGAGTGGATAGTCAGAAGCTTTTTCCCAGGGTGGAAGAGTCAATACGAGGGGGCACAGGTTTAAGGTGCGAGGGGCAAGGTTTAAAGGAGATGTACGAGGCAGATTTTCTACACAGAGGGTGGTGGGTGTCTGGAACTCTTTGTCGGGGGAGGTAGTGGAAGCGGATACGGTCGTGACTTTTAAGGGGCGTCTGGACAAAGACATGAATAGGATGGGAACAGAGGGATATGGTCCCAGGAAGGGTAGGGGGTTTTAGTTAAGTTGGGCAGAACGGTCGGTGCAGGCTTGGAGGGCCTGTTCCTGTGCTGTAATTTTCTTTGTTCTTTGGTTCAGGTTCCTCTGAAGAAAGCAGGCGAAAACATCGCTTTGTTTGTGGCAACCTTAAATAGGCTGGCACAACATTGTGAGTTGGGTGAGCCATGAGAAGATATTCTTCCAGATCGTCTAGTTTGCGGCCTCCAAAACGAGGTTATTCAAAGACGATTGCTTACTGAACGTGCTTTGATTTTAAAGACAGCGGTAGAAATCGCAGTGTCGATGGAACTGGCTGCGAAAGAGGCTTCAGGATTTGGTGCAGGAATGAAGTTGGGAACTTCCCACAAGAAGTCAAAACATCCACAAGCATGTCACAGATGGGTCCAAACGGGCCATTCAGCGAGTGAGTACTGGAGGGAGGGGAGTCAATGTAAGAATTGTAGCAAAATGGGCGGCATTATTGGGCTCGACCAGCTTCCCCTGAGAAGAGTTTTCAGAAGAAGAACATGTTGCGTTGTACAAAAATAATTTACAACGTGGAAGAACAGAATTCCGACTGTGAGGAAGAAAATGTCCAGGAATAGGACGACAAGCTCCAACTGAACGTCTTATCCATACAGGGGAAGCCACATGGATTCTGGGTGATTCTGAAGTTAAGTCGACAACACATCAGGGTGGAGTTTGAAACTGTCACTGCTGTATCTTTAATTCCTGAGACTACACACCAGCAAAGCTGAAGCATCTTCCTTTCAAACCGGCTGATGTGATTTCAAGGACACACACGGGAGAGATTGTGCCGTTAAAAGGTCAATGTAGAGTTGAATGGACAAACGGTGGAGTTGCCTCTCGTTGAATCATAGAATCTACAGTGCAGAAGAAGGCCATTTGGCCCATCAAGCCTGCACTGACAATAATTCCATCCAGGTCCTATTCCCATAACCCCACATATTTACCCTACTAATCCCCCTGACGCTAAGGGGCAATTTGGCATGGCCAATCCACGCTAACCCGCACATCTTTGGACTGTGGGAGGAGACCGGATCACCCGGAGGAAACCCCCGCAGACACGGGGAGAAGGTGCAGATTCCACACACCCGAGCCGGGAATCGAACCCGAGTCCGTGGTGCTGGCGAGGCGGCAGTTTGCCACCGTGCTGCCTCGGTCATCTGTTCCGTGGTAATTTTCCAGCTCTATTTGGGAGATCGTGGTTGGGGAAAATAAATCTTAACTGGAGTTCCGTCAACAGATTGGTCGATGCCAAAATGCCTTCTGGTTAAATACAAGAGTGTATTCAAAGAGTTATTTGGCTCAGTGAAGGGAGTTCAAGTGAAACTCAAGATAAATCCCAATAGTCAACCAAAAATTCTCAAAGCAAGAGGGGTCCCATATGCAGTTTGCAGAAAGGTCAGAGAAGAGTTAGTACGATTTGTCAACACTGGTGTGTTAGACCAGTTACAACGAGTGATGCCACCAATTAGATTTACTGATATTCGTTATTTTTCTGTTATGACAGTTTCTCAGGTTCAGAGACCTATGATCCTGTGATGGGCAAAGTGATGGATCTAGGTGGCACGGTGCCACAGTGGTTAGCACTGCCGCCTCACAGCGCCAGGAACCCGGGTTCGATTCTCGGCTTGGGTCACTGTCTGTGCGGAGTCTGCACATTCTCCCCGTGTCTGCGTGGGTTTCCTCCGGGTGCTCCGGTTTCCTCCCACAGTCCAAAGATCAAAGAAAATGACAGCACAGGAACAGGTCCTTCAGCCCTCCAAGCCTGCACTGACCATGCTGCCCGACTGAACTAAAACTCCCTACCCTCCCGAGAACCGTATCCCTCTATTAAAGAAATTAAAGATGTGTGGGTTAGGTAAACTGGCTATGCTAAATTGCCCTTAATGTCAGGGGTACATAAGAACATAAGAAATAGGAGCAGGAGTTAGGCCATCAGGGTGGTGGGCGAGTGGAATCGGCTGCCGTCAGGGGTGGTGGAGGCGAACTCAATAGGGTCTTGTAAGAGACTCCTGGATGAGTACATGGAGCGTAATAGGATGGAGGGTTATAGGTAGGTCTAGAAGGTAGGGATGTGTTCGGCACAACTTGTGGGCCGAAGGGCCTGTTTGTGCTGTAGTTTTTCTATGTTTCTATCTAGCCCCTTGAGCCTGCCCCGCCATTCAATAAGATCATGGCTGATCTGAAGTGAATCAGTTCCACTTACCCGCCTGCTCCCCATAACCCCTTAATTCCCTTATCGATCAGAAATCCATCTATCCGTGATTTAAACATATTCAACGAGGTAGCCTCCACCACTTCAGTGGGCAGAGAATTCCAGAGATTCACCACCCTCTGAGAGAAGAAGTTCCTCCTCAACTCTGTCCTAAACTGACCCCCCTTTATTTTAAGGCTGTGCCCTCTAGTTCTAGTTTCCTTTCTAAGTGGGAAGAATCTCTCCACTTCTACCCTATCCAGCCCCTTCATTATCTTATAGGCCTCTATAAGATCACCCCTCAGCCTTCTCAACTCCAACGAGAACAAACCTAATCTGCTCAATCTCTCATCATAATCTACACCCCTCATCTCCGGTATCAACCTGGTGAACCTTCTCTGCACTCCCTCCAACATGGGTACTAGCTAGGGTAAATGCATGGGGCTGTGGGGGTAGGGTCTGGGTGGGATTGTGGTCAGCGCAGACTCGATGGGCCAAATGGCCTCCTCCTGCATTGTGGGATTCTATGACAGAGTACTGAAGAAAGGATAGCTGGAACGCGTCATACACATCCTGGTTTGAAACCATAAGGGCGATCTTAGCAGCTCACCGCACCTGTCGGTTGGCATGGCGAGCTGGGTACATAGCCCGAGAGACCAAAAACCCAATTCACACCCAGACTGCCATCTTCCCGGCCCCGTTTGACTGCCAAAAATGGCTTCTCGCCACAAAGGGGCACAAAAGGGCGGCACGGTAGCACAGTGGTTAGCACTGCTGCTTCACAGCTCCAGGGACCCGGGTTCGATTCCCGGCTTGGGTCACTGTCTGTGTGGAGTTTGCACATTCTCCTCGTGTCTGCGTGGGTTTCCTCCGGGTGCTCCGGTTTCCTCCCACAGTCCAAAGATGTGCGGGTTAGGTCGATTGGCCATGCTAAAATTGTCCTTAGTGTCCTGGGATGCGTAGGTTAGAGGGATTAGTGGGTAAATATGTAGGGATATGGGGGTAGGGCCTGGGTGGGATTGTGGTCGGTGCAGACTCGATGGGCCGAATGGCCTCTTTCTGTGCTGTAGGGTTTCTATGATTTCTATGAAGCTTATTAGCATCAGAGTGCTTGGATCTCCATATCATTATCCGGCACGGCTAATTCCCCCCTCCCGGATGCTCTCCGGCAAGGCTTCATGCCAGCGAGAATCAATACTGGTCTTCACCAGTGGGGACCAGGTGCCATGCCCATGCCTGGTGGAGTGGGGGGAGATTGGGGGCCATTGAAGAACCTGGGCTTCAGCGTGACTGGGCAGTGCCGATTGGGCACTGAAAGTGTGCCGGGGGCAGTCCAAAGGGGCAGAGTGGGGGTGAAAGGGCTATGATTTGGCAGGGGTGGTGCTATACACAGGGTGGTCTAGGCATTCTGACAGGGGGTTATGAACTACGTGGGGGAATCGTCAAGGGGAGTCTTGCAGGGGTGGATTGTGAAGGGGGTCATGCCGGGGTTGAGGGGGGTTGACATATTAGGGGTCTGCCAGCGGACCCATCGGGAGAGCCCTGATGGCCCGATGCCAGTGACCTACATCGGTGCGGAGAGAGAACATGCCGCCACCAATGGGTGGTGGGGGGAGGGAGGGTGGTCTGATGTCTGTGGGGCGGTGGGTGGAGGCCTCTCAGTTCACCGGCGGATCGGGGTGCCCTGTGAAATGGAGCCCTCGCGCTCTGAAGCCAAGCTCCCAGCTGTCAATCGAAGTGCTGGAAGATTGCGGTGCAGAGCCCACTGAAAAAAACCAGCACCTCCCGCTTTCTCGCCAGTATGGCACTTCGAATTTTTGGGGGAAAATTTCCATCCCATATCTGTCATTAAAATTTGAGTTGTCCGTCCAAGTTGGGTGTCTGTTGTGGGGAATCCGAGTGATAATTCCTCCCAATCTGCGTGGAAGAGTTCTTGAACAAATACACGAAGGACATCCTTCCTGAGCACAAATAAGAAATACACCAACGTTTAAGGTGCTGGGGGGTAGGTACAGGGGAAATGTTAGGGGGAAGTTTTTCACACAGAGGGTGGTGGGCGAGTGGAATCGGCTGCCGTCAGTGGTGGTGGAGGCAAACTCAATAGGGACTTTTAAGAGACTCCTGGATGAGTACATGGGACTTAATAGGATGGAGGGTTATAGGTAGGCCTAGAAGGTAGGGATATGTTCGGCACAACTTGTGGGGCCGAAGGGCCTGTTTTGTGCTATAGTTTTTCGATGTTTCTATGTTTCTAACATTGCCTCCTTTACATCCTTGGGAATGGCCTAAAATGCCACGGTAATGATTACATGTAGATGTTGCTGGTCCATTTGAGAGTTACATTTTCTTAGTCATAATTGATGCACACTCGAAGTGGCCAGAAGTTATCATGAGATCTACAACAACTGAACAAATATTGAAGAACTTGATTAAATTTTTGCAAGATTTGTTAAACTGGGACAGAAAGCGATAATAGTTCACAGTTTACTTCAGAAGAGTTTGAGGATTATCTCAAAGTAAATGGTGTTTAGCATGTAACATCTACACCTTATCACCTGTCAACCAATGGGGTAGCTGAAAGATTCCTAGAATCCCTGAAACATTCTTTAAGAGCTTCAAGAGAGCAAGATTTGTGTGAATAACCTTTTGGTATCTTATCAGAAACACGAATTATGCAACTACCCAAAGTTCACTTGCATTATTACTCTTAAAGAGAAAGTTGAGGAACTACATTTGACTTGTTATTACCTCCAGAAATTTCAGAGATAGGAGAGAGTCAACAACAATCTCAATCCTATCAATTGATAGGATGCAGAGCTGGGCCGAAAAATGGCAGATGGAGTTTAACCCTGATAAGTGCGAGGTGATTCATTTTGGGAGGACAAATTTGAATGCGGATTACAGGGTCAAAGGTAGGGTTCTGAGGAATGTGGAGGAACAGAGAGATCTTGGGGTCCATATCCACAGATCTCTGAAGGTTGCCACTCAAGTGGACAAAGCCGTGAAGAAGGCCTATAGTGTGTTAGCGTTTATTAACAGGGGGTTTGATTTAAGAGCCATGGGGTTATGCTGCAACTGTACAGGACCTTGGTGAGACCACATTTGGAATATTGTGTGCAGTTCTGGTCACCTCACTATAGGAAGGATGTGGAAGCGCTGGAAAGAGTGCAAAGGAGATTTACCAGGACGCTGCCTGGTTTGGAGGGTAGGTCTTATGAGGAAAGGTTGTGGGAGCTAGGGCTTTTCTCTTTAGAGCGGAGGAGGTTGAGAGGCGACTTAATAGAGGTTTATCAGATGATGAAGGGGATAGATAGAGTGGTCGTTCAGAGACTATTTCCTCGGGTGGATGTAGCTGTTACTAGGGGGCATAACTATAAGGTTCATGGTGGGAGATATAGGAGGGATGTACGAGGTAGGTTCTTTACTCAGAGGGTGGTTGGGGTGTGGCATGGACTGCCTGCTGTGATAGTGGAGTCGGACACTTTAGGAACTTTCAAGTGGTTATTGGATAGGCACATGGAGCACACCAGAATGATAGGGAGTGGGATAGCTTGATCTTGGTTTCAGATAAAGCTCGGCACAACATCATGGGCCGAAGGGCCTGTACTGTGTTGTACTGTTCTATGTTCAAGTCGCTGGACAAGAAGTGAGAGCAAAACACTCAGTTCAACAAGAAGATCAAGTGTGAGTGTGTAATGACGCCACAAGTGAGAAATGGGTGCCAGCCATAGTTTTAGCAAAAACAGGTCCAATTTCTGACATGGTTCACACGGAAGATGAACTAGTTGGGTGATGCCATGCTGACTAATTGTGATCATCTCAAAATGATCTCCAGAGGTACCAACTTCTTTAGTCCCTTGGAGAGACGTAGGATGAGAGGAGACCTGATAGAGGTATATAAGATGTTGAGAGGCATAGATCGGGTGGACTCTCAGAGGCTTTTTCCCAGGGTGGAAATGGCTGCTACGAGAGGACACAGGTTTAAGGTGCTGGGGGGTAGGTACAGGGGAAATGTTAGGGGGAAGTTTTTCACTCAGAGGGTGGTGGGCGAGTGGAATCGGCTGCTGTCAGTGGTGGTGGAGGCAAACTCAATAGGGACTTTTAAGAGACTCCTGGATGAGTACATGGGACTTAATAGGATGGAGGGTTATAGGTAGGCCTAAAAGGTAGGGATATGTTCAGCACAACTTGTGGGGCCGAAGGGCCTGTTTGTGCTGTAGTTTTTCTATGTTCTATGTTTCTATGTTTCTAATGTTGTGAATACTAGAACGGAAGACTTAGTTGAATATGAGTTACCTGACGAGTGAATCTATACTGATATCCCTAGAGAGAATGATATTGAATTTGTTCCAAGAGAAGAAATGGCTACTGAAGTTCCATAGAAACTTAGAAAATATGAGCAGGAGGAGGCCATTCGGCTATTTGGGCCTGCTCCGCCATTCATTCACTCATAGGTGTCCAGATCACCAACAACCTGTCCTGGTTCCCCCCCATGCCGATACTATAGTTAAGAAAGCCCACCAATGCCTCTACTTTCTCAGGAGGCTAAGGAAATTTGGCATGTCCGCTACGACTCTCACCAACCTTTACAGATGCACCATAGAAAGCATTCTTTCTGGTTGTATCACAGCTTGGTATGGCTCCTGCTCTGCCCAAGACCGCAATAAACTACAAAGGGTCATGATTGTAGTCCAATCCATCACGCAAACCAGCCTCCCATCCATTGACTCTGTCTACGCTTCCCGCTGCCTCGGAAAAGCAGCCAGCATCATCAAGGACCCCACGCACCCCGGACATTCTCTCTTCCACATTCTTCCTTCGAGAAAATGATACAAAACTCTGAGGTCACGTACCAACCGACTCAAGAACAGCTTCTTCCCTGCTGCTGTCAGACTTTTGAATGGACTTACCTTGCATTAAGTTGATCTTTCTCTACACCCTAGCTATGACTAACACTACATTCTGTACTCTCTCGTGTCCTTCTCTATGAACGGTATGCTTTGTATAGCGCGCAAGAAACAATACTTTTCACTGTATGTTAATACATGTGACAATAATAAATCAAATCACTTCATTATGATCATGGCTGATCATCCAACTCAATAGCCCGGTCCCGCCTTCCCCCCATATCCTTTGATCCCCAAGTGTTACATCGAACTGCTTCTTGACAACATTCAACATTTTGGCCTCAACTACTTTCTGTGGTAGTGAATTCCACAGGCTGACCACGCTCTGGGTGAAGAAATTTCTCCTCATCTCCGTCCTAAAGGGTCGTATCCTCAGACTGTGACCCCTGGTTCTGGACACCCCCACCATCGGGAACATCCTTCCTGCATCGACCCTGTCTAGTCCTGTTCGAATTTCATAGGATTTTATGAGATCCCCGTCAATCTTATGAACTCCAGTGAATACAATCCTAACCGACTCAATCTCTCCTCATTAATCAATCACACCGTCCCAGGAATCAATCTGGTAAACCTTCGCTGTACTCCCTCTATAGCAAGAACAAAACTGCACACAATATTCCAGGGGTGGCCTCACCAAGGCCCTGTATAATTGCATCAAGACATCCCTGCTCCTGTACTCGAGTTCTCTCGCTATGAAGGCCAACGTACCATTTGCCTTTTATACCCCCTGCTGTACCTGCATGCTTACCTTCAGCAACTGGTGTATGAGGACACCCAGGTCCCGCTGCACATTCCCCTCTCCTAATTTATGGCCATTCAGATAGTAATCTGCCTTCCCCTTTTTGCGACCAAAGTGGATAATCCCACATTTATCCACATGATGCCGCATCTGCCATGCATTTGCCCACTCACTCAGCCTGTCCAAATCACACTGAAGAATCTCTGCATCTTCCTCACAGCTCACCCTCCCACCCAGCTTTGTGTCATATGCAAATTTGGAGATATCACATTTAGTTCCCTCATCTAAATCATTAATATGTCTAGTGAATAGCTGGGGTTCCCAGCACTGATCCATACTGTAAGCCACTAGTCACTGCCTGCCATTTGGAAAAAGACCCATTTATTCCTACTCTTTGTTTCCCATCTGACAACCAGTCTTCTATCCATCTCAATACACTACCCCAATCTTTAATTATACGCGCTAATCTTTTATGTGAGACCTTGACGAAAGCCTTCTGAAAGTCCAAATAAACCACATCCAATGCCTCCCCCTCATCGACTATTAGTTACATCCTCAAAGAATTCCAGTAGATTTGGAAAGCATGATTTCCCTTTTATAAAGCCATGTTGACTCTGCCTCAACCTGCCGCTGTTTACCAAGTGTTTTTGCTATAAAATCTTTGAGAATGGATTCCAGAATTTTCTCCAGTACCGACGTTAGGCTTCCTGTTCCATAATTCCCTGTTTTCTCTCCACCTCCCTTTTTTAATTAGTGGAGTTACATTAGCTTCTCTCCAATCTGTTCCAGAGTCTACAGAATCTTGGAAGATGACCATCAAAACATCCACTATTTGTCAGGCCACTTCCTTAAGTGGCCTGTCAAATCTTTTATGTGATAATCTTCATCCTTCCTTAAGGATGAAGATTATCAGGCCCCGTGGATTTATCTGCCTTCAATCCCATCAGTTTCCCCAACAGCATTTCTCTACTAATACTGATCTCCATCAGCTCCTCCCTCTAACATTTCTGGTATGTTATTTGTGTCCTCCTTTGTGAAGGAGACAGAATCAAAGTATGTATTCAGTTGGTCAGCCATTTCTTTGTTCCCCGTTATAAATTCCCATGTTTCTCAATGTAAGGGACCTACATTTATCTTCACCAATCTTTTTCTCCTCACATTCCTATAGAAACTTTTACAGTCAGTTTTTTTGTTCCCCACAAGCTCACTCTCATGCTCTATTTTCCCCCTTCTTAATCAATCCTTTGGTGCACCTGGAACACCTAGATAAGAAGGACACCTGTGTCAGACTCCTATCTATTGACTACAGCTCAGCCTTCAACACTATTATTCCCACAAAACTCATCTCCAAACTCCGTGGCCCGGGCCTCGGCACCTCCCTCTGTGACTGGATCCTGAACTTCCTAACTCACAGACCACAATCAGTAAGGATAGGCAACAACACCTCCTCCACGATTATCCTCAACACCAGTGCTCCACAAGGCTGTGTTCTCGGCCCCCTACTATACTCCTTATACACCTGTGACTGTGCGGCCAAATTCCCCTCCAATTCGATTTTCAGGTTTGCTGACGACACCACCGTAGTGGGTCGGATCTCAAACAATGACGAGACAGAGTACAGGAAAGAGATAGAGAATCTGGTGAACTAGTGCGGCAACAATAATCTCTCCCTCAGTGTCAACAAAACAAAGGAGATAGTCATCGACTTCAGGAAGTGTAAAGGAGAACATGCCCCTGTCTACATCAAGGGGGATGAAGTAGAAAGGGTCGAGAGCTTCAAGTTTTTAGGTGTCCAGATCACCAACAACCTGTCCTGGTCCCTCCATGCCGACACTATAGTTAAGAAAGCCCCACCAACGCCTCTACTTTCTCAGGAGACTGAGAAAATTTGGCATGTCAGTTACGACTCTCACCACCTTTTACAGATGCACCATAGAAAGCATTCTTTCTGGTTGTATCACAGCTTGGTATGGCTCCTGCTCTGCCCAAGACCGCAATAAACTACAAAAGGTCATGAATGTAGCCCAATCCATCGCGCAAACCAGCCTCCCATCCATTGACTCTGTCTACACTTCCCGCTGCCTCGGCAAAGCAGCCAGCATAATCAAGGACCCCACGCACCCCGGACATTCTCTCTTCCACCTTCTTCCTTCAGGAAATAGATACAAAAGTCTGAGGTCACGTACCAACTGACTCAAGAACAGCTTCTTCCCTGCCGCCGTCAGACTTTTGAATGGACCTATCCTGCATTAAGCTGATCTTTCTCTACCTTCCAGCTATGACTGTAATACTGCATTCTGCACTCTCTTCTTTACTTCTCTATGAACGGTATGCTTTGTCTGTATAGCGCGCAAGACACAGTACTTTTCACTGTAAGTTAACACGTGACAATAATAAATCAAATCAAAATCCTTTGCTGAATTCGAAACTGCTCCCAACCCTCAGGTCTGTTGTTTTTCTTGGCCAATTTTTTATGCCTCTTCCTTGGCTCTAATACCATCTCTAATTTCCCTTGTAAGCCATGGTTTGGCCACTTTCTCGTTTTACTTTTGAGCCAGACAGGAATAAACAATTGTTGCAGTTCACCGATGCGCTCCTTGAATTTTTGCCATTGGCTACCCAGCATTATCTCTTTAAGTAACGTTTCCCAGTCTATCATAGCCCAACTCGTGCCTCATATCATCGTAGTCTCCTTCATTAAGATTCAGGACCCTCGTCTCAGAATCAACTTCATCACTCTCCAGCTGATGAAAAATTACAACATATTATGATCGCTCATCCCCAAGGGCCCTCACAACTAAATTGCTAATTATTCCTTTCTCATTGCGCAATACCCAGTCTAGAATAGAATGCTCTGTAGTTGGTTCCTCAATATATTGGTCCAGAAAACCATCCCATATACACACTCCAGAAATTCCTCCCCTATTGTACCATGACTGATTTGATTTGCCCAATCTATAATTACAGGTTATTCCCACAAAACTCATCTCCAAACTCCGTGGCCCGGGCCTCGGCACCCCCCTCTGTGACTGAACTTCCTAACTCACAGACCACAATCAGTAAGGATAGGCAACAACACCTCCTCCACGATCATCCTCAACACCGGTGCTCCACAAGGCTGTGTCCTCAGCCCCCTCCTACTCCTCTGTAATTACAGATATTCCTTTATTGCACTCACCTCTAATTTCCTGTTTAATGTCATTCCCAATATCACTGCTACATTTCGGGGGTCTACATAAAACCCCAACTCACATTTATTTGCCCCTTGGTGTTTCTTGGCTCCACCCATACAGATTCCCACTGTCGGGGCTGATAGCCTTCCTCAATACGGTGTGAATTTCCTCTTTAACCAGCAATGCAACTCCAGCCCCTTTACCTTTCTGTCTGTCCTTCCGAAATACAGAGTACCCCTGGATGTTCAGTTCCCATCCCTGGTCACCCTGCAGCCATGTCTCCATAATCCCGTCTA
This sequence comes from Mustelus asterias, assembly GCF_964213995.1. NCBI lineage: Eukaryota > Metazoa > Chordata > Chondrichthyes > Carcharhiniformes > Triakidae > Mustelus > Mustelus asterias. The sequence goes on from NW_027590626.1 coordinate 205,751, forward strand.
TATCATACCTGATTATATCTGTTAGTTCATCTGCTTTATTGGGAATTCTCTGTGTGTTAATGCACAAAACCTTTAGGCTTGTCTTTTTAACGTTACTGCTCCCGTTCCCACTATTTTTCACAGTGGCCCTGTTTGAATCTGGCCCTTTGTTTCTCTGCCTATCCCTTTTCTTATTCCCCTTTCTGTCTTCAGTTTTTGTCCTTGATTCTCTTGCATTGGTTCCCATCCTCCTGCCATCTTGGTTTAAACCTTCCCCAACCACTCCAGCAAATACTCCCCCTCGGACATCAGTCCCAGTCCTGCCCGGGTGTAACTTGTCCAGTTTGTACAGGTCCCAGAACCGGTCCCAATGCCCCAGGAATCTGAAACCCTCCCCTTCACACCATCACCTCAGCATCCGAAATGTCCTACTTCTACTCTGACTAGTGTGGTGAACCATCGTTGGTTCCCACCAGGCAGTACTGAGCCAGGGTCTGGCCAGTCCTATGAGTCTGTATATATGTTGCTGTTGGGGTTAGGGTTGGGTTGTTCTACTTGTTACTGTTGGGGTTAGGGTTGGGTTGTTCTACTTGTTACTGTTGGGGTTAGGGTTGGGTTGTTCTACTTGTTACTGTTGGGGTTAGGGTTGGGCTGTTCTACCTGTATTATAGTTATTATGGTACATTCCAGTCGGGCTCCGCCTCCTGGGAGAGGTATAAAGGTCACTGCTCTGTCTGGGACCCCTCAGTCTGGGATCGTGTACTATATATGGTAGCTCCATTGTAATAGTAAATAAAAGCCTTTATTTCCTTGAGCATCTCTAGCCTCGTGAGTTATATCGCGCATCAACTAGCACATGGCACTGGTAGTAATCCTGAGGTCACTACCTTTGAGATCCAACTTCGGAATTTGCTTCCCAGCTCCCTGTAATGTACTTTTAGGACCTCATCCTTTTTTTTAACCTATATCACTGGTACAGATGTGTACCACAACCACTGGCTGTTCACCGTCCCACTCCAGAATGTCCCGCAGCTGCTCCAAGACATCCGTGACCCTCGCACCAGGGAGGCAACATACCATCCTGGAGTCTCGTTTACAGCCACAGAAATGCCTACCTTTTCCCCTTACAATTGAACCCCCTATGACTATTGCGTTCCCACACTTTTTACTCTTCCCCTTTGGCAGCAGAACTAACCGTGGTGCAACGAGTTTGGCTGCTGTTGCTTTCCCCTGAGAGGTCACTCCCCTCAACAGTATCCAAAACGGTATATCTATCTTGTAGGGTAATGGCGACAGGGGATTCCTGCACTGCCTCGCCCTCTTGCTCTGCCCGGTGGTCACGCAAATTCCCTTCCTGCATGTGGTGTCTGAGACTGCAGTGTGACCACCTCTCTATACATGCTATCCACAATTCTCTCCACTGCGTGGATGCTCCACAGTGTCCCCCAGCTGCCGCTCGAGCTCCAAAACGCGGGCTTCCAGGAGCTGCAGCTTCTGTACACATGCTGGTCCCAGATGCTGGAAATGTTCCCGGCCTCCCACGTGGAGCATGAAGAGCATACCACAGCTTGGAACTCCCCTGCCATGACTTACCCTTTTAAATTAAACCTTTGGAAGATTCTTGATGTCAGATTATATCCAATTCTCTCGGGTCCTTCATTCCTGCTCCTCATTACTACTGAATATAACACTTATAAACAATAAACCACATTAATGACCCCTGAAACTATAAGTGATAACGATAAGTGTTAAGGGCGGCACGGTGGCACAGTGGTTAGCACTGCTGCCTCACAGCGCCAGGGACCTGGGTTTGATTCCCGGCTTGGGTCACTGTGTGGAGTCTGCATGTTCTCCCCGTGTCTGCGTGGGTTTCCTCCGGGTGCTCCGGTTTTCTCCCACAGTCCAAAGATGTGCGGGTTAGGTGGATTGGCCATGCTATATTGCCCTTTAGTGTCAGGGGGACTAGCTAGGGTAAATGCATGGGGTTAGGGGGATGGGGCCTGGGTGGGATTGTGTTCGGTGCAGCCTCGATAGGCTGAATGGTCTCCTTCTGCACTGTAGGATTCTATGATCTAAGGCAGCGCCTTCCAAATCCCAACAGCTCCCTGAGGAAACCGTTTCTCCTCACCTCACTCCGAGCTCTTTTGCTGACCATCTTGAACCTGTGACCCCTTCGTCACTGACATACCAACCAGTGGAAACAGAATATCCTTCTTTACCCTGTCAAAATTATTCAGAATTTCAAACACCTCAATAAGGTCACCTCGTAATCTTCTCTGCTCCAAGGAGAATAAGCCAAATTTCTCCAATCTTTCCTTGTGTCTAAAATTCTTCATTCCGGGTATCATTGTAGTCAATTTCCCTTGCACTCTCTCTCTCTCTCTCTCTCTCTCTCGGGCTTTAACACCTTCCCTTAAATAAGTTGCCCAGAACTGGAACACAATACTCCGAGTGTGGTCTGACCAATGATTTGTAGAGGTGTAACATCGCTTCCTTGCTTGTACACTCTATGCCTCTGTTCATCAACCCAAGGACCCAATAAACCCTTCTTAACAACTGGTTCAACTTGCCTGGCCACCTTCAGAGAATGATGCACGGTGGCCCAGTGGTTAGCACTGCTGCCCCACAGCACCAGGCACCCAGGTTCAATTCCGGCCTCGGGTGTCCGTCCTTGTGGAGTTTGCACGTTCTCCCCATGTCTGCGTGGGTTTCCTCTGGGTGCTCCAGTTTCCTCCCACAGCCCAGAGATATGCAGGTGGATCGGCCATGCTAAATTGTCCCGACGCATCAGGGGGAATAGCGTGGTAAATATATGGGGGTTACAGGGATAGGGCCTAGGTGGGCTTGATGGGCCGAATGATCTCCTTCTGCACTTGTAGGGATCCTATGATTCTATGACCCCTGCAGTCCCTCTGCTCCCGTACTCAAAGTTGTCCCATTGAGCCTGTATCATCTTCCTATGTTTCTGCGACCAGAATGCATTACCGCACGCTTCACTGCATTGAAGTCCATAGGTGTCTGCCCATTGGCCAACTTGTCAATGTCCCTCTGAAATCGCTCAGCATCATCCTCACACCTCACTATTCTCCTTAGCTTAGTATCATCAGCAAATATAGAGATTGTGCCCTCAACACCCATCTCTAAATTGTTTATATAAATCAGAAAAGCTAGAGTGCCAACACTGATCCCTGGGGGAACACCACTTTCAACTTGTCTCCAGTCTGACAAATGTCCATCTATAGCCACCCTCTTTCCTATCTCTTAGCCAACTTCTAATCCATGCTGCCAAAGGCCCGTCAATCCCAAACATTTCCAATTTGCAAACCAACCTCCTCCCTCTGCGACTGGATCTCCAACCCACTTCCCAACCCACAGACCTCAATCAGTAGGGATAGGCAACAACACCTCCTCCACGATTATCCTCAACACGGTGCCCCACAAGGCTGTGTTCTCAGCCCCCTACTATACTCCTTATACACCTATGACTGTGCGGCCAAATTCCCCTCCAATTCAATTTTTGGATTTGTTGACAACACCACCGTAGTGCGTTGGATCTCAAATTATGCTGAGACACAGTACAGGAAAGAGATAGAGAATCGGGTGAAATGGTGCAATGAGAATAATCTCTCCCTCAATGTCAGTAAACAGAGATAGTCATCGACTTCAGGAAGCCTAAAGGAGAACATGCCCCTATCTACATCAAAGGGGACGAAATAGAAATGGTCGAGAGCTTCAAGTTTTTAGGTGTCCAGATCACCAACAACCTGTCCTGGTCCCCCCACGCCGACACTATAGTTAAGAAAGCCCACCAACCCCTCTACTTTCTCAGGAGATGAAGGAAATTTAGCATGCCAGCTTTGATTCTCACCAACTTTTACAGATGCACCATAGAAAGCATTCTTTCTGGTTGTATCACAGCTTGGTCTGGGCCCCTGCTCTGTCCAAGACCGCAGGAAACTACAAAGGGTCGTGAATGAAGCCCAGTCCATCACGCCAGAAGGGTGGCACAGTGGTTAGCACTGCTACCTCACAGCGCCAGGGACCCGGGTTCAATTCCTGGCTTGGGTCACTGCTTGTGCGGAGTCTGCACGTTCTCCCCGTGTCTGCGTGGGTTTCCTCCGGGTACTCCAGCTTCCTCCCACAGTCCAAAAGACGTGCTGGTTAGGTGAATTGGCCGTGCTAAATTCTCCCTTAGTCTACCCGAACAGGCGCCAGAGTGTGTCAACCAGGGGATTTTCACAGTAACTTCATTGCAGTGTTAATGTAAGCCT